>NW_007258153.1:376778-381134 GCF_000164805.1 Carlito syrichta | reverse complement strand
GGGAACAGCCACTGCACTCCAGTCTGGGCGACAGAGTGAGACACCGACTCAAAAAAAAAAGAAAGTAAAGCTATAACTGATGAAGATTCCAGAGGAGGCTACAGGGGGTTGAGACTAAAAATTCAAACAGAGCAATTGTGAGATGGGAAAAAGTGAATTGAAGGGATCTCAGATCAGACATTCTTGATTTTCCTTGCACAGTTGATAGGATTAAGGGTAACAAAGTCTCTTTGGGCCCTTAGAGAACTTTTGGAACTGCTGCTATGGGGAATGTGAGATGGCATTAACTCTACATGATGGAAAGGAAGTCCAGTTGACCCTGGACACCCAACTGAGATCTGAGATAGCAGGAATTTGTAGTAGATCCAAGCACAGCTTGTGGTAATGATCCACTTTCCAGAATGGTTAGTAATAGTACACGTAAGGATCTTAGGCTTGCTTAGAAGAGCCAAATCTAGAGGGAAGGAATTTTCACATCAAAAGATTCTCCCAGCTGATCTAGACTGGGAAACAATGAAGTGAAGACAGAGGTGTTGGAGAGTGTAGTGGAGACATAGAGTGGTTTGGTGGGCATGAGGTGGAATGACAGGACATTATTATCAGAAAGACATTCAGGGAGTTTAAGATCCTGGAGATGGCAAGGTAACAGGACCAAGAATCAAATCTTTAAAAATGTGCAAAAAGGAAGGTGGACGGGAATTTAGCAAAGCTGATAGAGGGAACCATCTGAGAGGTAGAAAGACAAAACACGGCCATACCATGGAAATCAAGGAGAAAGAGGGCTTGACACAGTATATTTATAAATAATAATCCTAATAAACAGGCAACATTATATAGTAATGATTACTGAATAGTAGCTATGAACCAAGCACAGTGCCCTATTAAGTTTTCTCAGCAACTCAGTGACACAAGTTCTATCACCAGCCGTTTTACAATAGAAGAAATGAGGCTCAGCTGTGTGAAACAACTTATCCAAGGTCATACAGCAGAGCTTCTAATCCTGACCCTGAACAGCTTTCTACTTGAATAACTGAACATTATGTCTGAAGCATGCTGTATTATTGAAATCATGTTTTTGCAAATTCTGTATAGTATTATGTGCATGTATCATCTTTATTACATTTCAGGGCAAATGATGTAGAATTCAAAGAGGATTGAGATCAAGAAATCATCAACGGGTTTACCCATTAGGGGGTTGTTAGGAACTGGTGGCAGAGTGGAGGGGAGGGATGTATGGCGTATATTGCTGGGAGACAAGACTTGGGAAGAAAAAGTAGGCCCAAGGGGCAGGCTCAGGACCATGAAGATTAAAGTTTGTCACACGTGCATTCAAATACAGGCAGAGTCACTTAGTTGTGGGATCTTAGACAAGTAGCTCCTTATTGTTTCATTTTCTTATAATAATAATAATAATAATAGTAGCTATTTCAATAAATTGTTCTGAGAATTAAACAACATAATTCCTATAAATATTTCTGTCCACTATTTGGCTCACAATATGCACTCAATAATGTTTTTTACCATGCAATTGCATACAATTATACAGTTCACTATACTGTAATCTGTTAAATTTCTTTTTTAAATTATCTTCTACCTAGGCATTTGTGTTATAGTCATGTTTTTAATATCCTTCCACTGCCTCCCTGCTCTCTGGTTTCTTGAATTAATGTATCCTATATTACATTTCAGAGCACTTTTGTATATATTAGGGTTTTAATTTTTTTCTGACACAAAATTTTGTGAGGCAGCTACAGCAAATTTATTTATCTCCTATAGGGAATAATGTGTCCCGATTAAAGAAATATTCTGCTGTATAGAGAGTTATCATGTGTACCATAGACAGACAATTGTTTTTCAAATAATTAATATATAATGGAACACATTACTGAAACTGTGCTGCTCATAATGTAAGCACTATTAAGTGATTTGTAAGGTCAATTTGGGATTGTCACTGTCTTCATTATCTAGGCATCATCGTTATTAGAATTTATGTTCACCTTCTTATAGATCCTCAGAACACGAGTTATACTCCTTATAACAGAGAGCCTCTGACTTCTGTGGATGTAAATATGTAAGAGATCCATTTATAGTGCATGGCTTCGAAAAGATCCAGTCCTTAGAACCCTCAAGATATAGGAGGGAGATCAACTATACCCGTATTCAGGGCCAAAATTTGGGATTAAGGAAACACCTTATAAAGATCAGCACCAGCCTGCTGGGTTGTTCCTCCAGATCAGGGAGGTATGAGCTCAGCTGGGTGTGCAGAAGACGAAGGACAGACTAGAAATGCACCACATCTGTTATGCTCATTGAGGCATCAGAATTGAACTTTTGAAACTAGAGGCTAAGTTCTAGATAAACTCCATTTTTAAAAGTGCTTATTAAGGACCTCTAAACACAGGACCAGATTCTGTCCTCAGATTCTTAAACAAAACTGGGTCTGAAATCAATATAGGCACTGTTAGAAAGAATTTGAGGATTGAATCAGAGAATAGGATTTGGCTTCTAGGACACAAACCACGCTACTAATCCCGGAGAAAGGATTTGCCTGTTTAAAGGATTATAAATTTTTGAAAAGCATATTCTGTTGATAATACTTTTCATTTCCTGCAAATCAAATTACTGAGGAATATTTTCATTGTGAGTCAAATTGGACAATGTTTTTATTGTTGTTGTGTTAATTTCCTCTGTTTCAAAGGGCACCAAATTTCTTAATGATCAGACATGAAGTTTCGTGGTCTAAAATGGCTACACATTGGAAGACTTAAACAAATACATTAAAAATAAAACCTACCAACAAACCAAAAGATAATTACAAATAAAAAAAGCCTCCTTGATTTCTAATACTCACACTTATGAGAAGGAGAAAAAGACTGCAGTTTTGAGTGGCAATGATAGAGAGTGAGGTCATGGACATGGAGGACAGGTCAAGTAGGCTTACTTGGTGGGCTCTTTCATACCTTGGCTACCTCCCAGTCTGGGCTTATTTGACGCCAGTGAAACGAGTGGCTATAAATATAATATTGGAAGTTGAATGCTTAAGTAATAGGAAAATGCATGGGTTCTTGAACTTCCTGAACAGAACTGACCCTTCAGAAGCTACTCGTCAGCTTCAAAAGTCAAAGAAAAAGAGAAAGCAAGTCAGAGAAACATTTGAGGTCATATAACACTTTGTCTCCAAAGTTCTCAAGGCCTCCCTCTGTGCACAGACCTCACTTTGAAGTTACCACCAGTCACAGGCCTCGAAAATCCACTCACCAGAGACCATGTCTAATTCTTTGTTCTAGGGACACCCGGATGGTTTGCTCCAGTGACACAATCAGCAGCAGCATCATCGATGTATTTTGCTTATACCAGCTCAGCATAAGACCATCCCCACAATATAGCGATAAAGATTGGACCCTGTGGGTTTTTTTCCTGCTTTGAATTTTCTTCTGTTCCTCGGACAAACGACCCTTGACTTCTGGGAAAGAAATAGGGGGATGGAGCTGGGGAAGGAGGCTGCCAAAGTCACAGCATAATGCCATTAGTCTGAATTCTCCCATGACGGATCCCTCGCTGGGAAAGACAATTACGTGCAAAAAGATGATAACCTCATGAGGCAATAATCTTCCGAGAGATCCTGTGCCACCAGGTACAGGTTATTAATTTGATTACCTTTCAGGGAAGGAGCCAAACTTCAGAGGCCCTCTCAGAACCAAACCAACTCTTTCAAGGTTTGCCCATCTCTAATGAGCTGGGTCTTTTTAGCAATCATCTGACCACATGATTTCCTTAGTTCTTAGCTGGTTGCATAACGACAAAGATAAATGTGTCTTTTTCCAGCTGCTTCTAAAATAAGTTCAAGACTGAATTAATATAAATGGAAATACTTTTTGCTCATGTAAAGAAACCACATGTGTGGGATTTGCTGATACCTGCTAAAATGTACACTGTGTGTGTCCTACACTGGGGACACAAGAGATAGAATGGCAGAGATAGAATGAATGATGAACCACTGGAACCCAAAGCTCTGAAGGTGGCAAAATTCCACCAAACTAACTCAATTTCAGCAGGAGTGAGAATATCCCAAATTTAAAAGATGGATTTAGTTACAAAGGAATCTTTTGAGAATTCCTGAATCTCAACATTAGTTCAATGAAATAAGATAACTATGTTTCTTTTTAAACAGAGGTGGAAATATATTGGAATATCTTCTATCTACATCCTCATCAAGCTTGCATTTGTATTAAGAAAATAATGACAATACCAGATTTCAAACTTTACTATAAAGCTACAATCATCAAAACAGCTTGGTATTGGTACAGGAACAGGCATATAGATCAATGGAACAGAATTGAGATTCCAGAAGCAAGA
>NW_007258153.1:348699-376017 GCF_000164805.1 Carlito syrichta | reverse complement strand
AAACAACCATGGTGCCCATCAAAAGAGGACTGGATTAAAAAAAAATGTGGTACATATACACGATGGAATACTACGCAGCCATAAAAAAGAACAAAATCATGAATTTTGCAGCAACCTGGATGGAACTAGAGTCTATAATACTGAGTGACCTCACACAGAAACAAAGATCAGAATATCACATGTTCTCACTCATATAATGGACCTTGAACATCCAATGTAATACTATAACAAAATGACTGACGGTACTGGGAAACTATGGGGGGGAGGGGGAGGGGATTAACAGTAGCAAATATCTGTCTGGGGCTGGGAAAACACCTCTTATCAACAGGGTGTCTGAATGAAACGTAATTGTACACCTAACCCTTAACTGTACCCCACAAAACTATAATAAAAATACTGATTAATTATTAAAAAAAAAAAAAGAAAATAATGAGTAAGGGGAGAGCCTAAGCATCTCAGAGCAGCAAAGATTTTTTTTTTTTCCCAAGCCAAACTGTATCCAGCTTTATTAAAGATACTTTTCATAAACAATCATGGTATTTCAGGCAGGACATGGGCAGACAATCTTTAACAGTATACAACAACTTTCAAACTCCCTTCTTTAATGGACTACCAAAATCAGAAAGTCACTATAAAAACCCAATGAAGTCTTCATTTGATGCTCTGAACAGGGAAGAAGTTTAGAGTGAGGGTTGACATTTCACATTTAGCATGTTGTTTGACAACTTTTCACAAGCCGACCCTGACTTTCAGGAAATGAAATGAAAATGGCAGAATTTGTCTGAAGATCCACAATCTATAAATGAAAACTGCTGCTTTTATGAGGGGTGCCATCTCAGTGGCATCACTGACATACTGGTAACCAATTATTGGGGGTCAGGTCCCAACAGATGTCTGGGTTTAAGGGAGTTAAGTCTATGCTGAAGGCAGAAAGGGAGAAGAGGGCATAAAAAATGAATGTTTTTCCACACCACAAGGTGTTTGTACCAAGGTGGCTATGTGTGTCAACGTCGGGAATCCCTCCTCCTGGAAGCCAAGAGGAAATCTCTTAAAACTAGCAGGGAAAGGTGTTTTCCCCACATCAATTCAGCTTTGGAGACATTCTATTAGTGACATATGCCCCTTTCCCCAAAAACAACAATGAAGTGTTCTGTGTGCTAACAACATAGCTTAAAAAAAAAAAAAAAATTCTGCATTTTTATAAAACTGGATAAAAAATAGTATTTCAAACTGTACAGTCACCAGAAGTACACAGTTATCAAAAATGCACACACTTCACTTGGCATCTCCAGCACCTTCAGCTTTCTGTGCCTGGTCTGTTTTGGCATCTCCATTTTCTGCAGGGTTATTCCCCTCCTGGCCAGCATCAGCTTTTCCCTTTTTCCCTTTGGGTACCTTCTCTCCCTTCTTAGCTGGGGCCTTCTTAGGCTTGGGCTCTGGCTTTGGAGGACCAGGTTTAGCAGACAACCTTGCAGATCTTCTCTGGGGTTCGTCCTTCACCTTGGCTTTATCTCCTTTAGCCTCCCCTTCAGCCTTTCTCTTGGGCATGGTGGTGATGGCAGCGGAACTAAGGCGTTGGACGCGGGGATGGAGCGGCGCGCGGGCTTCGGTCGGTCTGGGGGTCGTTCCTGCCTCTTCTTCTTCACACTGCTCCAGCAAAGATTTAATGATCACAGAGGAAAGGCATATTACTTGAAAATGCATAGAAGAGTGGGAGTTGTACACTGAGTGAGAATCTTGACCTAGTAGAAGAGGAAATTTTTCTTCCTGTTAAACTAACATCTCATCATGTATCATCAACCGTTATTTGGAACTCACGTATAGTTCCTAGACATCATCCAATTAAATACCACCTGTGTGTAGAACAACGTGAATTAAAAATAAAGAAACAATAAACTAGCTTTGCAGTTCTGCCCAAAGAACCTCAAAATCTAGTGGAGGGAAAGCGCACTCACAGGCCAAAGAACACACAAGATTTCACGATGACCATTCTAAGTGAGAACACACACTGAGAAACAAAGTTCACGAGGTCTGAGTGGAAATTGACAGGAACAAAGTGAAAGAGTTCAAATCTCATGTTGGGATGTGATCCCCAGGGTTGAAAACTGAGGCCTAGTGGGAGGTGATTGGCTCATAGGGGTGAATCCCCTATGGCTTGGTGCTGTTCCCACAGCAGTGAGTGAGTGAGAGTTGTTCACGCAAGAGCTGGTTGTTTAAAAGAGCCTGGTGCTACCTTCTCTCTGTCCTGCTCCCACTCCCGCCATGTGTCACGCAATCTCCCCTTGCTTCCACCACAAGTAAAAGCTTCCCGAGGCCTCACCAGATGCCAGTACCATGCAGACCTGTAAGTCAGCACACCCCTTTTCTTTATCAATTACTCAGCCTCCGATATTTTCTTATAGCAATGCAAAACGAACACAATGAACACAAGGGGAGTGAACACAAGGGGAATGCCTCTGCCAGGGAAATGAGGTTTGAGGCAGAATTTGAGAGAATAATATGGCTAGATAAATAGGAGAAAGGAAGTCACTTCAATGGGCATGAAGAGAATGAAGACATTGTATTGCAAGCCATTTCATCTCCTTGTTCTATTCCCTTAAGCTTAGCTGCAACCCAAACTCCTCCCCTTGCTAAGTAGAGGAAGGTAGATATTTCTTCTGTGGCTAAGCTATGGAAATTGTATTGCTTGTTAGGTAATACAAGAGTTTTTCTGTTAGTAACAAGCAATAAAATCAGATCAAACTGCTCAAACTCAATTCAAATTCTCAGAATGTAAGAAGATAGATGTGGGTTTGCGGGGGGAAAGGTTATCATTTGCTTTCTTATTATCTCATTTTTCTGTGTGCCCCAGAAAGTGCCTTTATTAGTTATCTTGGTGATTCTTTTTCAGTAAACTCTTTAATAAATCAAAATATCCCAAAAGTCAAAAAATCTTCAGGTTGCTGATTAACTTGGGATTTTATCTTAACCAATTGCTTAAAATTATCTTACTCTCCTCTCATCTACAGTGTATAAATTCAGATTAAAATTTAATCAGTCATCTCCATAAATGTTCAGAGTCAAATTGATGTTCCTGTTATATATGTGTCTGAGACTAGAGACTGATAATGACTATCACATATCGGAAACTTTTCAAACTGTAAGCCCTGGACTAAACACTTTGCATTTATCTAATCCTTGTAGCAACACTAAACAATGTTTCAAAATTCCCAATGGGAATTAATCTTTGGGAATTGAAAACAATAAATCAGAATTCCCAGAAATTTCTGCACATTTATGAAACCATACGCTATCCTGTATTTTAGAAGTATTTGCCAGTGGAAAGATAATATTTAATATTTTGGTAGTTTGGGGATGTTTTGTGAATGGGGGAATTGTTTTGTTTTCTTTTTTTTTAAAGTATTTTAGTAGGACTCGCAAAGAACTATAGCTTATAGTGAATATCCAAAAACTGGAAAATGTCTGCAAAAATTATTAGCTAATGCTAGAAAACCTAATATTTGGCTCTCCTAGCAAGATTAATAGCACTACATGAACTGATACATCAACATTGCTAATTTAAGGATTTACTTAGCTTCCAAATGTCTTATTTCTTGAAACACCACTCATAGGATTTGTTTAAAGTAAACCATGCATAGAAACTTATTGACATTTATTTTATTTACAGAAATGATTCATTCACAGTCCCAGAGAAGACCACAAACAAGTTCTTGTAACATGGTTCGTTGGTTTTCTATGACTGTATAACAAATTACTACAAATGTAGCAGCTTAAAACAACACAAATTTATGATCTTGTGTTTCTGTAGGTCAGGGTCCACAGAGTGAAAAAGTGTCAACTAAGACCACAGTTCTCCTTGGAGGGTTGGGGTCTTCTCCAAGCTCACTGGTTGTCGGAGAAATTCATTTCCTGGCCATTGCAGAACGGAGGCCCCGATTTCCCTACTACCAACTGGCTGGAACCCACTCTCAGCAACTGAAGGCCACCCACAGTTCCTTGCCATGTAGCCCCCAAACGCAGTTCACAGCCTGGATATTTTTCTTTGTTGCAAGTCAACTGGAGTATGGCTCTCTGCCTTCCTCTCTGGCTGGTGCCAGAGAAAACTCTTGGCTTTGAAAGGTGAGGCCCACATTGATAATCTCCATACCTTAAGATAAAATGATTTGATTTTTTAAATTACATCTCTCAAATCCTTTCATAGCAGTATAGCTATACCAGTGTTTGACTGAATAACTATGAAAAGGTGTGTGTATTACAGAGGCTTGGAAACTTGGGGCCATCTTAGAATTGTGTCTACCACACATGGTAGTGGCTACACATGCCACAATTCTAGCCAACTGTGTAATTTTTAATTTTTTAGGAGCTACATTAAAAAAGAGAGAAATGCAGTCAAAATTCATCCAAAATATTGTCATTTCAATGTGTAATCCATTCATAAATTATTAATGGGATATTTTACCTTCTTCTGTCCATACTAAATCTTTAAAATCTAATACATATCTTACACTTAAAGCACATCTCATTCTGACTAACCACATTTCAAGTACTCAGTATCCAAACATACTGTATTGGACTGGATAGGATTAGATTGTGGCCGCTTTCCTCCTCCATGGCCCTATTCTATTTCCAGAAATATCTACCTCACTTTTGCTTTGAAGGTCAGCAGTTCCTCTTCCTGCTTTCAATGTGACACTGGTTCGGTCTTAAACTTGTAACACTTTTGTGTTGTTTATTAAGCTTTAATTCTCATGAGAGAATGATGATAGTTTTTCTGATTTCTCAACTAATTTTGTATGGGATGCAAGATTAAGGAAAACACATGTTTCCTGAGAAATTCTGGGTAGGAATTTCTACTTGGAAATACTACTGTGAGATTTTTACTATAGAAAGTCAAACAGTCTCAAAGAAGTTAAGTTATTTCCCCAAATCACACAACTGCTATGGCTGTATGATCACCGTCTTGACTACTACCTTGTGTTGTTAATTCTTGTGTAAATAGGACAAAACATCTTTCCTCTTCACTCCTCATTTCCAGTGTGTTGGAGGTTAATTCTTGTGTAAGACTTTGTCAGAGGCAAACTTGTGAGCAGCATATTCATGCTTTCGCCAAATCGTTGGATGTGCAGAGGAATATCCAGAGCTAAATTTGGAGGTGAAGGCTAGACATTGTAGAATTGCTCTGCTTAAGAACATAGGGATAAACCTATATGTTTAGTGGTTCCTTGATTTTCCACGAGAGTGCCAACACAATTCAATGGGGAAAGAAAGGTTTTTCAACAAATGGTACTGGAACAACTAGATATACACAAGCAAAAAATAAACTAGATCCCTACCTCATACTACATATAAAAATTAACTTAAAATAGATCAATGACCCATATATCAGAGCTAAAACTATAACATTCTTAGAAGAAAGTATAGGTATAAATATTCATAAAGGGATTAGGCAATTATTTCTTAGATATGGACACCAAAAACACAAGCAACCAAAGAAACAAACAAGCTGGGCTTCAACAATTTAAAGGCTTTGGGACTTCACAGGACACTAACAAGAAGGTGAAATTACAACCCACGAATCAAAAAAAGAAATATTTGAAAAGTATATGTCTGATAAGGGCCTAATATCCAGAACATGTAAATAACTATCATTATAACTTGACAATAAAAAAACTCAATTAAAAATAGGCCAATGATTTGAAAAGATATTTATTTATGGAAGACATCAAGTGCTAATAAGCACATGTAAAGATATTTTATATCATTAGTCATTAAGAAAATGCAAATCAAAACCACAATGAATTACTACTTTAATGTAATAGGCTAGCCATAATAATAAAAATAATATGTGGCAATGATGTACAAAATTTGTAAACTTCATACATTATAGCGGGAATGTAAAATATGTAGCCACTTTGGAAAACAATTTTGCAATTATTCAAGAAATTAAACATAGATTTACTATATGACCCAGCAATTCTACTTCTAGGTATACACCCAAGGTAAGTAAACATGCATGTTCATTCAAAAATTTATATACAAATGTTCACAACAACATTATTTGCGAAGCCAAATATTGGAAACCAAATGTCGGTCAACTGATAAATACATAGATAAGTGATGTATGTCCATTCAGTGGAATATTATTCATGTTATAAAAAGGAAAGAAGTATGACGTATGCTACATGGATGAGCACTGAAAATATTATGCTAAGTGAAAGAGGCCAGGCCCCAAGAACTATATATTGAATGATTTCCAGCAGGGAGAGAAAGAATGACTGGGGCAATGTATTGGAAACACAAGGAACAAGGATCATTTTAAGATTAAGAATATCCAATATTTAGTGATAAGATGTTGCAAAAATAACATCAGAATAAGCAAATCCAAAAATATAGAAAGGAGATGAAGTGATTGC
Source organism: Carlito syrichta (assembly GCF_000164805.1). NCBI lineage: Eukaryota > Metazoa > Chordata > Mammalia > Primates > Tarsiidae > Carlito > Carlito syrichta. Next base: position 369,604 of record NW_007258153.1, on the reverse strand, counting down.
CAGGAGCTGGGAGGTAGGAGAATGAGGATTGCTAAGGTGAAAAGTCTCCCTTTAGGAGTTATGAAAATATTCTAGAATCAGTAATGACTGTCCCACAACCTTATGAATATACTAAAAAATCCATGAAATTGATACACTTTAAAATGGTGAATCTTATGTTATGTGAATTACATCTCAATTAAAAAAGCAAAAAGTGAACATAGAAGAACTTGGCTTCTGTTCCTGAGTAAGAAACAGAAAAAGGAAGCAGGAGAAAGAAATAATGACTGGGACAATGTCTGGAAACGGAGCCTCACTTGCCACAAGGGACAAGGATCATTTTAAGAGTAAGAATGTTCAATTTTTAGTGTTGAGATATTGCAAGAGGAAGTCATCTAAACCTAACCTAAACTTTAACGAAGTCTGACAAATGCATGAAGGCTTCATATGAATGGGATTTTTGTTTGTTTGTTGTTTGCTTGGGTCTTTTTCTGTGCATAGGGGTAGAGGCAAATTTATGTAAAAGCTCTGAATTTCAAGGGTGGGTCAGCACTAAATTTTATTAAACATGTTCTCACTCATAAGCGGACCTTGAAGAGTTATCATAATACTGTAAGAAAGGGATTGGCAGTAGTGGGAAACTGCCGGGGGCGGGGCACACCTCATTAACAAGGGTACTGCATAATGGACATTTGTATACCTGTCCCTGAATTGTGCCCCACAACTTTAAAATTAAAAAAAAAAATTTTAATGACAATAAAAACTTACTCAAAAGTGAAAAAAAGTGTTTACCAAATGAATGAATGGTTCAAATATCAACTCTTCCACAATGACTTAATTGGCTGCACCTCCATTTCTTCATTTGCAGAGTAGAAATAACAGCATCTCCCTCGTGGACCTGCTTGTGGTGTAGGACATGCAAGGAACTTAGCACAAGGAACCTAGCACACTACTCACCCCCAAATTGCTGCTATTTTATAGCAACCTGTTTTTGAAACATTTCTCGGTACCCATTACGAAAGAATCTTTTAAAAAGTGGGTAGCTTGAACATGACTCCAACTACGGGAGCATTATAAAGGCAACATAATTTCAGTTCAAATCAAAGCCTAACCCAAATAATTCAGAGAAAGGTTTTCTCTGCACACAATGAGAGACTTAAGACTGAAGGGGCAAAAAAAACGACACTTTGAGTTCTGTTCTCACACAGACCTTGGAAAGCACTTTGGAAGATAAGAGCATCACCCTCTTTTGTCACCCCCTAATACTACCATGGCCCGCACAGCACCTTCCAGAAAATATTTCCATTTTTATGACTCATTAAACTTCGGTGGAAATGAGGGGTATTGATGGGATATCTATGAATGGAGGAATCTCACTGCTGTGATTCATACCAAAGATTGGCTGATTGTTCAGTTTTGCCAATTAGCAAGTGAACAAACAAATTTAAAGAAATAAGGACAATGCCACATAAAACGCACTCCTCTTATTTCTCTTGACAAGGAATGGTTCCATTTTAATGATTCATGTGAATGTTTTATTGTACAGTGGTTTTGCCCTGAAGTACATTTTATAAGACTAATGAAGTCTCAGTAATCCCAGACGTCTTTACCAGTATTCTCTTATTATGTCTTTGCTGAGAACGCTTGTGGGGAGACCACCAACCACTGTGTGAGTAAAGAAGTTTGTGAATTAATGAAATGAGAATCAGTCCGGTTCTGTAGTTGTGAAGCAGTTCCAGTGGGACCCTCTATTTTCACACAAAAATGGCCTATTGGTCTTCATTACAACAAGAGATGAGCAAATTTGGCTATGTTTAGGGTTCATCAAACATCAAACCATTTTTTTTTTCAAATGTTTTGAGTTTGCCAAAATCCAAAACACGTTTTGCCCTCAGCATTTTTCCCTTCATTTTCAAACCCCTGTGTATTTTAAGGGAAATGTAATCCTTATGTTCCTGACTCATTTACACTTAACACGTGAACATGTTGTTTCATAAGACTTATTTGAAGTCTATGAAGCCTTGTAAGTCTTCTAAAGCCCTTTTTCCATAGTGGCAGGAAGCCGTGTATTGCAGACATGCGAAGTCAAATCCTCAGTGGTTGGAATTGGTTTGAAACACAGGGGTTTTTTTAAGACACAGTGTTAAATTGAGTTCAATTTGATAAAACTCATCTTCTCCCCATAATTACTGTCTGCACTTTGGTGCAGAGCTTTTGACGATGGAATAATGAAGGCTACACAACAGTTATTCTTGACATTTCTGTGATATATCTGATAAGCTGGATTTCTACAGAGGAGGAGGGAGCTGAGGTCATTTGCTAGCCGTGGCCCGTGAAGTGTTTTCAGTCCCAGACTTTCTAGCTTCTGGTCACACCCTCCTGGAAGCCACTGTCTCCTGGGCTTTCAAGCTAAAAGACACTGCTGCAGACCTCCCCCAGCTTTGCAAAGGGTTGTGTGGTGTGTTGCAAGTCCACCCACACTGGCATCTACCAGACCTGGGTTCAAATACTAGCAACCCCACTTCTCCATAGGCTTGAGAAGTGGTGGGGGATTGCTGAGTAGACAAAGAATCTTTCCTACCTTAGGGATTGAGAAAAAGTGAGCAATGCATAGGGTTTCAAAACAGAGACTGTGGCAGTAGGTAGGAGTGGGAGGAGATAGAAGCTTTAATCCCCTCCCTGTTTTATGTCTAGCTCTAACATTCAGCCTTTCTTCTAACCAGCTTCTTCTACTGCAACAGAAACCCAGATGGGCCTGGAGAGTTGCTATGGATGGAACATCCAGAGCCATTTCCAGATTCTTCCTGGAACAGAGATAATCCTTGGGCCTAACTAAGCCAGAAATCGTATAGAGTGTTTAATGATAAGGAATGAGAATTTTAGAGTTAATTGAATCTAGGCCTGTATCGTGCCCTTTCTATTTGTTGCTTAGATGCTTGATGATGAAGTTAACTATCTGGCATCTCTGATTTATTTCTTATCTCTATTTTGTAACTGCAAATGGGATTTTAAAAAAAAAAAACATATATCTCATAAAGCAACTGTACTAATTAAATGAGATCAAACACGGAAAGTGATTAATGAGCACATATGAAAGGCATAGTACGTAATAGTTGTGTCTGTTGCTATCATTGCTGTTGCTGTTCTTATTTGCAGACCAGCTCCTACAGGATTTCTGATATCTGGAGTCCTTCTCCCTTGTTGTTTATAACCTCTTTTTTGAACAGGACTGAATATCCCAAAAGTAGCATTTTGCACTATTTATTTTTGTCATTGTTGAATCTCTTTGGGCATCAAATTAGAGATGCCTTACTCCTGCCTTTGCACCCATGGTCTATCTGAACAAAGATATCGGGATAATCTTTAACTAGCCTGTAAGTAGGGATTTTTAGTACTATCGCCTCGGGTACTACAGGTTGGTTACAAATTCAGCCTTCTGTCATTTAGGTAGTGCCTTCTCATTTCTTACCTCTTGAAGAAGCATCCTTGGTTTAATTGATGAACTTCATGTCAAACCAATCCTTCCTTCCTCCATGAATTAACAAATGGTTCTACCACTTCCCCCAGATACTCAAGCCAAAACTATGGGGTTGTCTTCGTTTCTCTTTCCATCATGCCCCACATCGAATCACTCTATATATTATTGGTGTTTACAGTATGGTTAATAACTCACACTTTTCCTGAACAACTGTTAAATTATCTTTGGGACTCATCTTTTCTTTCCAGTTCTTTTTCATATCCAGTTCTTGATATGACTGTGGTTTATATTCTTCTATCAGCTAAGTGACAATACAAAACTAATACAGCAAGCATGTTTCTCTCTTCCCTCCACATTCACTGCTAACACTCCAGGCTAACCAGCAGCTGACCCTCTCCACTCTTATTTTCATCCTACCTCCCCTACAGTCTATTCTCCACCATTTTTAGTACTACCCTACAAGGTTCGCATAGTTCAACATACCTCATTTCATTCACTCCAGATACACTAAGCTTGCAGTCTTCAAAGGAGTCCATCTCCCTTCCACATGGGGATCTTTTCTCTGCCCACAGCAAGGTTCTCCCCTTCTCTCTTAATTCAATTCCCCTTCTTTCTTCTTGTCAAAGCTAAAACCTAATTTCCTCTGAGAAATCTTTCCTAATCTTCCTCATATACCCTCACAACACCCAAACTTCTCCTTAGTGATGATGAACACAGGCATCATCAAGGAATCTGGAGGTGACCATTTATCTCATAGCTCCTAGTTGTGTCATAAGACAACTCCAGGAGGAACTGTGTCTCTCTTGCTCGCTGCTGTATTCCAGCTGCTGGAAGGAATGCCTTGGTCTGGTTTGTTCTTACTAAAAATGTCTTGAATAAATTAACCCCTCCTAACTCTGTGCACTCTTGCCCCACACCCTTGCCATGTGAGGTTTCAGTTTGCACAGCTGAAATTTGTACTAATCTTAAAGTCCTTTAGTGGTTGTAGTCAGGCCTTGTTCAGGATTAGATTGTAAGCTATACTGTATGTAGGAAAAAATGCCACATTTTCCATGTCATTTGTTTTTGCCACAGTCTCTCTACTCCTGACATTATAAAATCATATTTGTTGATGTTTAAGGATCACTCATACTCTCCCCAAACAACTGTTAGATTATCTGTGGGATTTATCCTTTTGACAATATCCACTTCTTGATATGACTGTGGTTTATATTCTTCTATCAGTTGTGACAATATGAAATCAGTTGTTAAAGTGCAGTAACTGTTTTGCATTTTAATAAATTATTAGTTTTATGTTAAGTAATGTCATGCCTTTGATAAATCACATTAATTCTAAGGTATGAGCCAACAGCATGAAAAAAAAACTCTAGGAAACAAAAGCATTTAAAACAATCATTTAAATCCATTAACAGGTAAACCAGTAGTTACATTTTAAAGATAACAATTTTTAAACTCTTATTTTGAAATTATCTTTAACTTACAGAAAAGTTGCAAGAATTATATAGAGAAATCCAGTATACTTTTTACCCAGATGCCTCAATTATAACATCTTACATTCTCTTTCTCAGTTATCCTTTTTGAGAGTAAATTGTAGATAATACACTACTTAATATTTTAGTGAGCATTTTCACTGGGGCATCCATCACAGAGGAGGGGCTGTCAAAAAAAAATTGTCTATGTATCTATAGCAAAACAATCAGAATGAGAAAACCAACATTTTATTTATTTATTTTTTATTTATTTTTTTTGAGTTGGAGTCTCACCCAGACTGGAGTGCCGTGACTGCTCCCGGCCACTGCAGCCTCGACCTGCTGGCCTCCGGCGATCCTTCCGCCTCAGCCTTCCGAGTAGCCAGAATTACAGGCATGCGCTACCACGCCCAGCTAATTTTTTTTTTTTTTTTTTTTTCCTTTATTGTAGAGATGAGGTCTCGCCAACTTGCCCAGGTGGGTCTCGAACCTGCGGGCTCAGGCAATCCACTCACCTCAGCCTCCCGAAAATCAACATTTTAAAACCACACTGAGATACCACCTAACTCCAGTCAGGATGGCTATCATCAATAACTCGGAAAACAACAGATGCTGGAGAGGATGCAGGGAAAAAGGAACACTTCTGCAATGTTGGTAGGAGTGTAAGTACAGCCTCTGTGGAAAACAGTGTGGTAATTCCTAAAAGATCTAAAAATTGACCACCCATACGACCCCACAATCCCCTTACTGGGAATATACCCAGAGGAACTCAAATCACTCTATGAAAAAGATGCCCGCACATATGTTTATTGCAGCATGATTCACAGTAGCAAAAGCATGGAACCCACAGTGCTGCCCATCAAAAGAGGACTGGATTTTAAAAATGTACATACACATGATGGAATATTATGCAGCCATAAAGAAGGACAAAATTATGAACTTCACAGCAACTTAAATGGGCTAAAGAGGCTATAATACTGAGTGATCTATCACAGAAACAAAGAACCAAATATCACATGTTCTCACTCATAAACAGACCTTGGACAATCATCATAATACTATAAGAAAGGTATTGGCAGCCGGGCTCGGTGGCTTAGCCTGTAATCCCACGCCTTTGAGAGGCTTAGGTGAGTGGATGGCCTGAGCCCGCGGGTTCAAGACCCGCCTGGGCAGCGAGACCTCATCTCTACAATAAATAAAAAAATCATCCAGGCGTGGTAGTACATGCCTGTAATTCCGGCTACTCGGAAGGCTGAGGCGGAAGGATTGTTGGAGCCCAGCAGACGAGGTTGTGGTGGCCGGGGGCAGCCACCGCACTCCAGTCTGGACGACCGAGTGAGACTCCAACTCAAAAAAAAAAGAAAGGTATTGGCAGTAGTTGGAAACTGCCAGGAGAGGGTGGAGGTGGGAGTGACAGTAGTGGGAAACTGCTAGGGGAAGGGGAGCACACTTCACCAACAAGGGTGCCTGCATAATGAACATTTGTATCCTTAACCCTGAAGTGTACTCCACGTTTTAAAATAAAAAATTTATTAAAAAAAAGAAAGAAAATGAATATTGATATAACAGTCATTTCTAGTCTGTAGGTGCCAAATAAATTATGTCAGTGTCCCCCTAATGTCCTTCAGATCCTGGATCAAATCTAAGATCAGCTGTGCATTTTATAACCATATCTCTTTAGTCTTTTACTTTTTGTCTATTTTGACCTTGATAATTTTGAAAAGCCCATGACAGTTATTTTGCAGAATGTCCTCCAATCTGGCTTTACCTGATATTTCTTCCTGACTAGATTCATATTAATAATCTTTAGCAAGAGAACCACAGAAATGATGCTGTAATAGTCTCAGTATATAATAATAGGAGACACATTATGTCAGCTGTCCTATTTAAAAATTATGTTTATTCTTGTACCAGTACCTGTCTGTTTTGATTTTTGTAGCTTTATACTAAAGTTTAAAGTCTGAAGATGTGATACTTCCCGCTTTGTTTCTTTTGCTGAGGATTGTTTTGGCTATTTGTGCTTGTTTTTGTTTCCATATAAATTCCTGTATCATTGTTTCCAGGTCTGAGAAGAATGCTGCTGGTAACTTAATGAGTATTGCATTGACTCTGTAGATTGCCTTGGGTAGGATGAACATCTTAACACTGTTGATTCTTCCAATCCGTGAGCATGGAATATTTTTCCATCTGTTTGTGTCCTCTTTGATTTCTTTGAACAGTTTTGTAGTTATCGTTGTAAAGGCCTTTCACTTCTCTGGTTAGGAAGATGCCAAGGTATTTCATTTTGTGTGTGTATGGCTATTTCAATGGGATCGTGCTTCTTATTTGGTTTTCTGCCTGCTTGTTATTGGTATTTAGAAATGCAACTGTCATTTGCAAATTGATTTTGTACCCCAATATTTTGCCAAAGTCATGTATCAGTGCAGGGAAGTTTTTGACTGACTCTCTTAGATTTTCAAGGTATAGGATCATATTGTCTGCAAAGAGGGATACCTTAACTTCTTTTCCTATTTTGGATACCCCTGGTTTCCTTCTGTTGTCTGATTGCTATAGCTAGGGCTTCCAAAACTATGTTGGAAGGAGGGGTGAGAATAAGCAACCAATGGAACAGGATAGAGATTCCAGAAGAAAAAAACTTGATCTCTCAACCAACACATCTTTGACAAAGCCATCAATAACAATCACTGGGAGAAGAGACCCTATTTATCAAAAGGTGCTGGGAAAACTGGCTGGCCGCATGCAGAGGAATGAAACAGGACCCTTACCTATCACCATACACAAAAATCAACTCTAAATGGATCAAAAACCTAAATGTAAAACCTCAAACTATAAGAATATTAGAAGAGACCACTGGAGACACTGGAGACACCCTTATATACATTAGAGAAGGCCACCAATTCTTGATCACAACCCCAAAAGCATATGCTGTAAAAGATAAGATAGACAAGTGGGACCTCAACAAACTGAAAAGTTTTTGCACAGCAAAATAAACCATCAAGAGAGTGGGGAGGCAACCTACAGAATGGGGGAAAAAATTGTTTACTATATTAGACAGAGCTCTAATATCCAGGATCTACAGAGAACTCAAATGAGCTGAAAGAAACAAAACAAACACCCCTATTAAAAAGCAGACAGAGGATATGACTAGACACTTCTCAAAAGAAGACATGCAAGCAGCCAACAGATACATGAAAAAATGCTCAGCCTCACTAATCATCAGAGTAATGTAAATCAAAACCACATTGAGATCCACTTAATCCCAGTAAGGCTGGCCATCACTAATAAATCAAAGAACAACAAATGTTGGCAAGGGTGTGGAGAAAAGGGAATGCTTCGACACTGCTGGTGGGAATGCAAACTAGTTCAACCTCTATGGAAAACGGTGTGGAAATTCCTAAAAGAACTAGAAATTGACCTTCCATACAACCCAGCAACCCCCCTCCTGGGAATATACCCCGAGGAAATCAAAACACTCTACAAAAAAAGATATATGCACATGCTTGTTTGTTGCAGCACTATTCACAATAGCAAAAACATGAAACCAACCCTGCTGCCAACTGAAAGTAGACTAAAGAAAATGTGGTACATATATGCGATGGAATATGATGCAGCCATAAAGACAAAATTATGGGCTTCACAGCAACTTGGATGGATTTAGAGTCCATCATACTCAGTGATCTATCACAGAAACAGAAAGCCTAATACCACATGTTCTCCTCTATAAGTGGATCCTGAACATTCATCACAATTCTGCAAGAGAGGGATTTGCAGGAGCAGGACACTGCCCCAGGGGCAGGGGGCATGTAACGTCACCGAGGGTACTTGATCCTAAACCAGGCAAAGTGAGGACCAGTTGGAGGCCTAAACTTCACCTGCACATGGAACCCTCACGCACCTAACCCTGACTTGCACCCCACATCTTTATAATAAAGTAAATAAAACATATATATATATAAACTATGTTAACTTTTTAAACTTAAGATGGTATCTGCCACATTTTCCCACCTTGAAAATAGATAATATATCTTCTATACCTATTAATAACTAATTAATAAGCATATACCATGGATGCTTCTTAAGATTATGTAAGATTTTATAAGATTATCTTATTTCTAATCAAATTTTACCCACTAGTTTAGCAACCATTGGTAAGTCTTGCCTCAATCAATTATTATTATTATGGTTTCCAAATGGTGATTTTTTTTCCCAATTTTATTATTCCTTTTACATGTATTATTTGGCATTCTACTAAAAGGTAGACATTTACTTTTATACTTATTAATTCATGCATTCATTCATTCATTTCTATTATGACTTTTTTCTGATGCGCAGATTGTTCTAGATGTAGGAAGTTCCTTCAAAATAGCTCTTGTATCCTTTTGACATGTCCTCCAACATTCTTTGCAGACTCTTATTTTTTTAGCACACAACATATTCCAGAGTGATATTTTACTTTTCCTGCCCTGGTCCTAGAACCACCCATTTCTCCAAGGCTCTCTGTTTCCTGTTAGTGAAGAATGATATTTAGGAATCAAGACATGAGTGCTAGGTGTGCTCATTGCTACTAAGGTGTCATTGCCTCAACTCCCTCTAAGTGGTTACACATACATATCTATACATAAATCTAAATTTGTTTCAATATCTATCTCTCCATAAATCCCAAAGCCCATGACTCATACATATTTTCTTTAACATTTCTCCTTTTCGTATTGGTAAATCCTTTCTGTGACAGAGAGAAATTTGGCTTCCATGACCCTCAGTATGTTTACTTATATACTAAGTTTCCCTGTATGTAACCAATATCTTGACGACATGGACCATCTCCTTGACCTCCACCCCAGTGTTCTTGACTAGTCAGGGTATCTTTATGACCTGCCCTGCTGACCCTAAGTGCATTTTTTTCTTGTGGAACTTCTCCTCTATTTGAGAAAATGTCACATAATCTTTCTCTGTAAAATTGAAAATAAAGCAAACTTGACACATGACAACCCTATTTTGGATCTTTTTTCATAGGTAAAAACAATCTCTGAGACTCAGCAACATTGGAATGTACAATTATTTGGCTATTGATCCCTGGAATAAAACACTAGCTGAAAATTTGGAGGAAAAAAAATAGACTTTTAATATTTAAAGGACTAAGGCCACATGGTGCTGTGGAAGTTTGGAGGAGAAGCACCAACCCTGTCTTGGTGGGTTATGGAAAGCTTCCTGGAGGTGATGCCTGGTTTGGTTTTGATGACTTGTATATTAGTCAAGGCTTTCCAGAGAAATAAGACCAATAGGATGTTTATGTGTACATGTACATATGTATACGTGTATGTATGTGTATATGAGTGAGTATATATATTACATATATATATATATTCTATATATGGAAAGAGAGAGAGAGAGATGCAATGGCTCATGTCTATAATCCCAGCACTTTGGGAAGCCAAGGTGAGAGGATTGCCTGAGCCCAGGGGTTCGAGACCGGCCTGGGCAACTTGGAAAGTCCTTGTCTCTACAATAAATCAAAAAACTTAACTGGGCATGGTGACATGTGCCTGTAGTTCCAGCTACTTGGAAGGCTGAGGTGGAAGGATCACCTGAGCCCAGCAGGTCAAGGCTGTGGTGGCAGGCCATGAGCAAGCCACTATACTCCAATCTGGGCAACAAAGTGAGATTCAACTCAAAAAAAAAAAGAGAGAAAGAAAGAAAGAAAGAAAGAAAGAAAGAAAGAAAGAAAGAAAGAAAGAAAGAAAGAAAGAAAGAAAGAAAGAAAGAAAGAAATTGGCTCACATAATTTTTCAGCCCAAGAAGTCTCAAGATTCACAGTGGGCAAGCTAGAGACCCAGGAGAGCCAATGGATAAGTTCCAGTATGAGAGCTAGCAGGTTCAAAACACAAGAAGAGCTGGTGTTTCAGTTTGAGTTTGAAGGCAGGAAAGGATTGATGTTCCACCTCAAGCAGTCAGTATATAAACCATCCTCTTACTCATAAGGCAGTCAGTCTGTTTGTTCTATTCAGACTTTCAGCTGATAGGGCAAAGGCCATCCACATGAAAGAGGGCAGTTTGCTTTACTAAGTCTGCAAATTCAAATGTCAATATCATTGAGAGATATCCTCACAGACACACCCAGAATCATGTTGGACCCAATGTCTAGGTACCCTGTGGCCCAGTCAATTTGACATATTAAATTAACCATCACACCTTGGTTTTTCTAACTCCTGCTTTGGTTGCCAAGATTTTTCTTTTTAAAGATTCAATGAAGTATTTTTTTAGACTAGATTATCTTACTCTTCATTCACATAGTCCCCTGTGCCTTCACATTCATTATTCTTGTAATTAATCATATGATTAATACCAGGAATTTCTCCTGACCTATAGCTCCCTGAGTCAAAGGTTGTATCTCACTATTTTCTACCCTAGCCCTAGATCTCAGCACTGTGCCTGACCCAGAGGAGACACTTGATTAGCATTTGTTGAACCGAATTGATTATGTTCTAGTTCCTTGGCATTGTGATCTTTAAACAATTATTTCCCAGATCTGCATCCATGCTGTACTTTATCTCAAGTATAAATGATGACAGTCCTCTTTCCATCTGTTTTCTACTGAGCAAGGGTACCATGACTAAAATTTTTCTCAAGCTTTGGGCTTAGCAAAAATCCATACTCAGTCAAACTACCAGAATTCTGGGTCTGTTACTCATTCTTTTAACACACAACAGTGGTTTCAGCAGCATACAGCCCAGCCTATCATTGTCTACCCACGCTGCCCTTAGAAAGGAAACCCTCTCCTTTTAAGGGAGCAACACAATTAGGTGATTGTGGCTACAAGTATTTGCTTGTTCAGATTTGCATCTCCAAATAAACTGTAGAATCAAATAAAATAAAAGAAAAACAAAAACTAAGGAAATCCTGGTGCAGTGCTCAGAGAAAACATAGCTTGGGGTTTATCCCTCCTAAAAAATTGCAGTGATGAGTGTTCTATGTTTAAATTTGAACTCTTCTAAAATTTCCTTGCAGTCATACTGTATCTCAATTATAGCTGTTCTTCCACTTTTACTAAAAGACAAAATCCTAGCAATATCCTAATTTACATTCATTTTTATGAAGAAATCTATAATAGTGACTATCACTAAAACACTGCTCTAATCTTTCATGTGTCAAGCCTCCTAATGTAGCTGTTTATTATTTTCCTCTCTTCCAGCATTATAGCACAGAGGGAACGATGTCAACCTAGGGCTCAAAAACCTACTTTTGATTCCTGACTCCGTCTCTTACTAGTTACGTAACTTTAGCTGTGGACTCATTGGCTTATAAAATGCCTTCCCTACCTATCACAAAAAAGTATATAAACCAGTTGAGAAATCATATGTAAGTACACTCTATTAAGTGCTATACACTTTCAGCTAGCATCAAAGCAACATTATACAAATACATTTGATTTTAGATAAAGGTATTCTCAGAGTGAAAGAATTTTTCATTAAAATATAATGTATAAATTATGCCTTTAAGTATTTTCTTCAGTTTTCATATTTAATTTTTTTGAAAACAATTTTCTAAGAATTTCACCAGGACACCTTGTATTTAATGAATGATGAACAAATAATTTTTTAAATGAGAAAATAATTGCTTCACCTTTCCAGGTGAGTAATTAATTTGGTGAACCAACACTTTCAGCTAATTTCTCATCCCATGCAAATACAGGCAACAGCAATTTTCAGGAAGAGCTTTAAATCTCAGGAAATCAATGAATGGTCTTTTTAAGTTCAAGATGCTCTAATATAAAACACTGGTCAGTATGGTAAAGAAAAGCAATGCTGGTGCCATGTTCAAACTTCCCAGTGAAGGTTCCATCTTAGAAAAAGATCCCTTGATGGTTTCTTTCCACCAGGGCATCAGAGACAGCAGCTTATTCTCACCATCTGGGTATAATAAATGAAGAATTTGAGTCATAAAAATTTCTACACAATTTAAGATGCATAGTATTGCTTTTCTCAAACTAACTGCCCCTGGCAGTTCTAGTTAATACTTCCATTCAAAATAAAAAAAATAAAGACTTTTAAACTGATATTTTAAATAATTTGGAGATAATGCTAAGACTTAATCTCTTTTACATCAAACATCCTGTAAGATTTTATTGTGTCAACTACCCCCACCACCCAATTTCTCTCCATTTAAGATGGACCTGCTGAAAAGCAGTGTGGAGGGTAGAATCAACCTCCCCAAGAAAATAAGTGATGTGACCATGGGCATTTTTAACCAATAGCAACCATAACAAACTCAACAAAAGGGTTCTGCTGATCACAAGCAACCTGAGTCATAGGAAACTGTGATTTTTAAAAAACAGCTATGCCAAAGTTTTCATCTTTGTCAAGAAATACTTCATGGTTTATTTCTAGGAAGGTGAACAACAGATACTTCTTTTATGTCCCTCACAGGAAAAATTATCTACTTACCGTGGCTACTGCATTTACACAGACCATACAAGAAACTGATGTGACCCAAGAACTGACAAAAATGTATTTCTTCACCATTGACCATGCCTTTGGCTGCCATGGATTATTTTGAAGAAGGAGACGAAGAAACAGGGAAAAAGAAAGCATGATGATGAAGAAATCTGTATTCTACATCTTCTTGATAAAAATTGAATTTCTTAGACAGGTTTTATTTAAAGAAAAACACATTTCAAACTTTCTAAACTTAAAAGCAATGGAAAAAATCACAAGTGGAAAAAAAACTTTAAAACTGCTACATAAGAATGCAAAACTTTTGTGTGTCAAAAACAGGAATCATTTGGTGCATTTGTGACAAAGAGTTGTTACTACTGCATTCAGAGCTCATGCAAGTTTTATTGTCAGTTTTGTTTTGTTGAGATGGCAGGCTCACAGCTACCACAGCCTCCACCTGCTGGAGATCCCACTACCTTGGCCTTCCAAGTAACTGGAACTACAGGTGTGCACCACCACGCCCAGCTTATTTTTGGATTTATGTAGAGATGAAGTCTCGACAAGTTGCCCAGGTTAGTCTCGAACACCAGGACTCAGGCAATCCTCTCATCTCTGCCTCCCAAAGTGCTGGGATTATAGACATGAGCTACCACACCCAGCACTCATGCAAGTTGATAAGAATAACAACAGCAACAACAAAACCCCCGAAAGATTGAACAAAAGGTGCAAGTCGACTATCACAGATGGAGAAATCCAAAGTAAAGAAACATGAAAAAAGTGTATAATGTTCAGAGTGGTGACTATAGTTAATGGTTGATAATGGTGTCTTAAATGTTCCCATCACCACCCCCCAAAAAATGATAACATGTGAGGTGACAGATTGTTAATTCGCTTGTGGTAATCATTTCACAATGTATACATATATCAAAACATCATGCTGTATACTTTAAATGCACACAAATTTTATTTGTCAGTTGTACCTCAGTAAACCTGGAGAAAAAAAATATTCAACCTAACTAGTAAACAAATAATTGCAAATTAAAGTAAAAAGCTGTGTCTTATCACCTAAATTAACAAACATTTAAAAAATGATAGTACTGCCGGGCTCGGTGGCTCAGCCTGTAATCCTGTGCCTTTGGGAGGCTGAGGTGAGTGGACTGCCTGAGCCCGCAGGTTCGAGACCTGCCTGGGCAGCGAGACCTCATCTCTACAATAAGTCAAAAAAAATCAGCTGGGCATGGTAGCGCATGCCTGTAGTTCTGGCTCCTTGGAAGGTTGAGGAGGAAGAATCGCCGGAGCCCAGGAGGTCGAGGCTGCAGTGACCGGGAGCGGCCACTGCACTCCAGTCTGGGCGACAGAGTGAGACTCCAACTCAAAAAAAAAAATAATGATAGTACTAATACTAGTGAACATATAATGAAATGGAACTCTTAAATATTGCTAGCAAGACTATAAATTCCTTTAATATTTCTGAAATCATTTTAACTATAAGCATGAAGAGTTTTAAAAACATCCATAATCCTTAACCCAGTACATTCATTTCAGGGTTCTAGCCTAAGAAAATAATCAAATAACCTCACAAACATTTGGGGAGAAAAATATGTATCATAGACTTTACGCAGTAGTGAAAAGCTGTAACTAATCTAAATTATAGCAATAAATGAACAAAGTATTTCCTGTGATAGAAGATGATATAATCATTAAAACAGTGTTGTTAGCCCAGGAGTTCAAGACCAGCCTAGGCAATATAGTAAGATCTTATCTCTACAAAATTTTTTTTAAAAATTAGCTGGGCAAGGTGATGCCTACCCCCAGCTACTCCAGAGGCTGAGACAACAAGATTGCCTGAGCCCAGGAGTTCAAGGCTGCAGTAAGCTGTGATGGTGCCACTGCACTCCAACTTGGGTGACAGAGGAAGACTCCAACTCAGAAAGAAAAAAAAAGTTGTTAAAAAAAATTGATGGCAATGGAAAATGCCATCCTAGGGAGCTAAGTGAAAAACTATGAAATAAAACTACATATACAGCATGACCAGATTTTGGTTAAAATATAAAAAAGGGGGGGGAAGAAACACAACAAAATATCAGCAGGAGATCAATTAAAACTATATTTTCTTTTTTATACTTGTATATTTTCTAAATGTTTTGCAATAAACCCACTTTTAAATTTTTTACAATTCTGATTATGGAGCCAATCAAACAAAGCAGACTTCAAACTATCAAAATTTAAAAAGGTCATGAAAGGACACCACATACTGATAAAAGTTTCAATCCACCAGCAGGTAATATCCATCTTAAGCATATATTCAACCAACATGGGAACACCAGGTTTTATAAAACAACTACTAAGTAAACTAAGCCAGGACTTTGACACTCACACAATCATAGTTGGAGACCTAAATTTTCCCACTAACAGCCCTAGACAGATCACTGAGGCAAAACACCAACAAGGAAATCTAGATCCTTAACTTAACACTCAATCAAATGGATTTAATAGATAACTACAGAACACCCCACCCAACAATTGCATCGTATACATTTCTACTCATCAACACATGAAACATACTCCAAGATCAATCACATTCTTGGACATAAATCAAGCATGAACAAAATTTCACAATATCAAAATAATACCATGCATCTTCTCAGATCACTGAGGAATAAAAAGAAATATCACCACCAATAAGATCCTCCCAAACACACAAAGACATGGACACTAAGCAACATGCCACTGAACAACTTCTGGATCAAGACACATCTTATTAGAATCTCTGGGATGAGCCGGGCTTGGTGGCTCAGCCGGTAATCCTGCGCCTTTGGAGGCTGAGGTGAGTGGATTGCCTGATCCCATGGGTTCGAGACCCGCCTGGGCAACTTGGCGAGACCTCATCTCTACAATAAAAATAAAAAAATTAGCCGGGTGTGGTAGTACGCGCCTGTAGTTCCAGCTACTTGGAAGGCTGAGGTGGAAGGATCACCAGAGCCCAGCAGGTCGAGGCTGCAGTGGCCAGGACCACTGCACTCCAGTCTGGGTGACAGAGTGAGACTCCAACTCAAAAAAAAAAAAAATCTCTGGGATGCCATGAAAGCAGTGTTAAGAGAAAAATTCATAGCATTGCGCGCACATACACACGTCAAGAGAATAGAGAGATCACATGTAAACAGTCTAACATCACACCCCAGGGAACAGGAAAGACAAGATCAGCCAAATCTGAATTTCAATGGAAAAATCCATATCACTAAGATAAAATCACAATTGTAGGATCTAGGAGACAAAAATATCATAAAATGATCAACAAGACAAAAAGCTGGCTCTTTGAAAGAATAAACAAGATTGATGAACCCCTGGCCAGGTTGACCAAAAAAAAAAAAAAAGAGAGAGAGAGAGAAATTCCAAATAAACACAATTAGAAACAAAAAAGGCAAAGCCACAACTGACCCTGAAGAAATTCAAAAGATTATCAGAGATTATTATTACCATCTGTATGCAAATAAACTAGAAAATCTAAAGGAAATGGAGGATTTTCTGACATTAAACAACCTCCCAAGGTTGAAACAAGAAGAAATTGAAACTCTAAACATACCAATAACAATCCAGGAAATTGACTCAGTTATAAGGAAGTTCCCCACCAAAAAAAAGTCCTGGACCAGATAATTTCTCAGCTGAATTCTGCAAGACATACAAGGAGAAGCTGATACCAATCTTAGTGAAAGTATTCCAGGCAATCAAGAATGATTAAATTATCCCCAACTCATTCTATAAAGTTAGCATCATGCTGATACCTAAACCTGACAAAGACCCAACAAGAAAAGAGAATTACAGGCCAATTCTCAACAAGATTCTAGTAAATCAGATCCAATAGCACATTTCAGGGATCATAACCAGGTGGGCTTCATTCATGGGATGCAGGGCTGGTTCAACATTCACAAGACCATAAGCATAATGCAGCACATTAACACATATAAAATCAACAACCACATGATTATCTCATTAGATGCAGAAAATGCATTCAACAAAATCTAGCATCCCTACTTGATAAAAATCCTTGAGCACTTAGGCATAGAAGGAACATTCCTCAAAACAATAAAAGCCATCTTTGGTAAACCTGCAGCCAACATTTTCCTCAATGGCCAGATGCTGCACACACTCCCCCTAAGAAATAGAACAAGACAAGGATACCCACTCTCACCCCTCCTATTCAACACAGTCCTGGAAGTCCTACCCAGAGCAATCAGACAAGAGATGAAAATCAGAGGTAACCAAATAGGAAAAGAGGAAGTTAAACAATCCCTCTTTGTGAACAGTATGATTCTTTACCTGGAAAACCCTAGAGCATCTGTCAAAAGCTTCCTCACACTAATAAATGACTTTGGTAAAGTCTCAGGTTACAAAATCAACGGGCAAAGACAGTTACATTTCTATATACCAGCAACAAGCAAGTGGATAACCAAATAAAAAAAATACAATCCCATTCACAATAGCCACACACACAAAAAAATAAAAAATACTTTGGTATCCACCCAACAGAGAAATGAAAGATCATTACAATGCTAACTTTAAAACTCTGCTCAAAGAAATCAAAGATGACACAAACAAATGGAACAACATCCATGCTCATGGATTGAAAGAATTGTCAAGATGTTTGTCCTACCCCAAACAATCTACAGATTTCATGCAATATCCATCAAATCACCAAAATCATTTTTCAGAGACCTGAAAAAGACAATACAGAAATTCACATGGAAACAAAAAAGAGCACGAAAAGCCAAAACAATCCTCAGCAAAAGGAACAAAGTGGGAGGTATCACACTTCTGACTTTAAACTTTATTACCAGGCCACAGTAACCAAGACAGCATGGTATTGGTACAGGAATAGGTACATAGACCGATAGAACAGGACAGAGATTTCAGAAATAAAAACACAGTCTTTAAATCAACTCATCTTTGACAAAGCCACCAATAACAATCACTGGAAAAAAGAGATCATATTTGGAAATGGTGCTGGTAAAACTGGTTAACCACATATAGAAGAATGAAACTGGACCCCCTACCTATAACCAAATACAAAAATAAACTCAATATGGATCAAGGACCTAAACATAAAACCTCAAACTATAAGAATCCTACAAGAAAACGTAAGAAAAACGCTTCTGGACATTGGAGTGGGCAATGAATTCATGACTGAGTCCCCAAAAGCGAATGCTACAAATGCTAAGAAAGATAGGTGGGACCTCATCAAACTGAAAAGCTTTTGCACAGCAAAAGAATCCATCAAGAGAGTAAAGAGACAGGTCACAGAATGTGAAAAAATATTTGCAAATTATGCATCTGACAAAGGCCTAACATCCAGGATCTACAAGAGACTCAAACAAGGTGAAGGAAAAAAAACAATCCCATTCAAAAGTGGGCAAAGAACATGAACAGACACTTCTCAAAAGATGACATACAAGCAGCCAACAGACACATGGAAAAATGCTTAGCCTCATCAATCATCAGAGAAATGCATATCAAAACTGCAATGAGATATCACCTAACATAGGTAAGGACGGACATCATTAATAAGTCAAAAAACAACAGGTACTGGCAAGGGTGCAGAGAAAAGGGAGCACTGTGGGCATGTAAGCTAGTTCAATCTCTATGGAAAGCAGTGTGGCAATTCCTAAAATAACTCAAAATGGATCTTCCATATGATCCAGCAATTCCTTTCCTGGGAATATACCCAGAGGAACATAAATTATTCTACCAAAACGACACCTGCACACGCATGTTTATTGCCACACTATTCACAAAGCAAAAACAGGGAACCAACACTGCTGCCCATCGAAAATGGACTGGAAAAAGAAATTGTGGTACATATACACAATGGAGTACTTCACAGCCATAAAGAAGAAAAAAATCATGACCTTCACAGAAACTTGGGTGCAGTTGGAGACCATCACACTAAATGAACTATCACAGAAACAAAGAACTGAATACTACATGTTCTTATTCATAAGCAGGTCCTGATCATTGGTCACGTTAAGCACAAGGGTGGGATCGGCAGTCACTGGGCACTGCTAGGGAAGGGAAGGAAGGAGGAAAGTGGGGGGCTCATGTCAACACAGAGTACCTGCTCCACTACCAGGGGGAGTAAGGGTCACCTAGAAGCCCAAACTTCACCTGCTGCAGCCTATTTACGTAGTAAATCCTCACTTGTACCCCACAACTCTATAATACATAAAACTTTTACAAATAAAATTCTAATTATAAAACAAATCCCCATTATGGATACATTCTTGTCACATAGGTCAACAGATATACAGTTGGCTTTAGAAGGGAATCAGTAAGTGCAAACACACATACACACACACACACACACACACACACACACACACATCTACTATATTTGAAATTCAGAGCACAAATTTTACCTAATCCATTAAGTTGTCCATGGAAACTTCTCTAAGTACTTTAACTCAAAGAAATCTCTCCTTTCAAAAGTTTGTACTTTATGTACATGCATATGCATTTTTTAAAGTAGGATCTTACTCTTTCACCTATGCTGGGGTGCAGTGGTAATTTCATGGCTCACTGTAGTCTCGACATCCTGAACTCAGGCAATCTCTCCACCTCAGCCTCCCAAGTAGCTGGGCACAGGCATGCACCACCATACACAACTAATTTTTAAAAAATTTTTTGTAGAAATGAGGTCTTGCTATGTTGCCCAGACTCATCTTGAATTCCTGGGCTCAAGAAATCCTCCCACCTTGACCTCCCAAAGTGCTGGGATTATAGGTGTGAGCCACCACGACCAGCCAACGTGCATCTTCTTAAGAACTAACAAACATTGAGCTTCTGCACTAAAAACTTTAGAAGTGTTGATTAACTATTATTATTCCCATTTTACAGATGGGAAAAATGAGACACATACAAATTGAATAACTTACCCAGAATCTCATACCTAGTAAGTGGCAGAGTGAGAATTTGAATAAAGTTAGTGTGGCTTCTACACCATCTCTCTTCACTGAGTTTTAGCACATACTATCTGTTGTATCACCATTTATGTGTGTTTGCTTCTTTAACAAGACTGCAGTTGTTTCAGGGGAAAGCAGAGGATCTTGAACGTCTTCAACCTGTCCTCAGCAAAGCCCAGAATGGTGCTAGGCAACCAAGGAATCAGACCATATAAATATGTATTAAAAACAAAACAGTCAAATGTCTCTACACATTCACTAAAAACCTCAGTAGTACTTTAAGGATTAATATGACTGATCTTCAAGACTTGTTTTCTAGATAGATATCTCTGGCTATCTCCATAGATTATAGAGGGCAAACCACAGCAGGTCTATATAGTCATATATATCAGTCTTAATTTTCATAATTCAGTGACAAAGAGATTCATTTTTTAAAATTTTTTAACTTAAAAAAATCAAGACAGTGTTGAAACTTCCTTTTTCTTTTTCTTTTCTTTTCCTAATTTTAAAGACGTGGGGTACAATTCAGGGTTAGGTATACAAATGTTCATTATGGGGGTACCCTTGTTGATGAAGTGTACCCCTCCCTCCCTT
>NW_007258153.1:334054-348311 GCF_000164805.1 Carlito syrichta | reverse complement strand
TAGAGCTGCAACAAACATGCGTGTGCAGGTATCTTTTTTGTAGAATGATTTGAGTTTCTCTGGGTATATTCCCAACAGGGGGATTGCTGGGTCATATGGAAGGTCAATTTCTAGTTGTTTCAGAAATCGCCACACTGTCTTCCAAAGAGGTTTCCTTAGTTTGCATTCCCACCAGCAGTGTAGAAGCCTTCCTTTTTCTCCACATCCTCCCCAGCATCTGTTGTTGTTTTATTTTTACTGGGGTTAGATGGTATCTCAGTGTGGTTTTGATTTGCATTTCTCTGATGATGAGTGAGGCTGAGCACTTGTTCATGTGTCTCTTGGAACTGCCTTTTTCTTAATAAATCAATTTATTTCCTGTAGAACTCATTAGGACAAATGCAATTCAAAGGTAGGAAATGAGGAAGAATGGAATGAAAGACCCTCCTTTTGCATCTTTCCCAAATAGTCAAGTAGCTTATACACTTGCCTTTTGAAGGGAGTCTGTAAGTACCAAGCATGTTTATCATGCTGCCTACCACCTCAGCCAGCTTGGTGGTGGGTGAAACACGGTCCCTATTTCTTGACATCTAAAGTGACATACATTTTGGGGGTTAAAAGAACAAACACTACAAGTGAAATTACAGGAGAATTGGGGATTGGCAGATGATACAGATTGGATTTTGGCCAAGTGATTGAGGTTATCATCTCTAAATGACAGAAAGAGGTGGTGGGCCCTTATGAACCAGGGTGAATTAAGACCTCCATGTCAGTACTCAGTGACCCCTGACACCAAGGCTGGAAACTTGGCACAGGCCTGCTTCACAAGAAAGAATGCCAACATGTTGAATCATCAAATCATTTGTTTCCCAGAGATTTTTCTTGAATGTCTTCCCTTCAGTTTCATCAAGGCATAGATTCTACCACATTTATGAACTCATCGCACAAAGTGATATCTAAATAAATATTCAAAGAAGGGTGTAAAAGAGCCAAGAATATTTTTTAAGTATCAACATGCAGAAGGTAATAAAGCCAATGCCAAGCTTCTAGGGCTGGAGCCCTGGAAATAATACCAGCATGACCCTGATATATTGCTCCAGCCACAAATGCCATTGCTGGTGGCTGTCACCCTACTTATTACATTGCATGTCTCTTTCTTATTTTAGGAAGTTGTTTTACGTTTGTCAACTGAAGAATCACAAGTTTTATAAATTTGGAAAGGAGAGCATTACTTATCACAAAAGGTTGCAGCCTGCAGTGCAGGCTAGCCATCCTGCCGTATGGGAAGTGTAGCCTCTGGCTTCTGCGGAGAGTAAGCACTTTGAGGGAGAGGTGGAAGGAACAGGAATTCATGCTGAGCAAGGTGGTCACATATACACATTTAATAACCTATAGGAGTAGTCATGAATATTTATGGAAGGAGAGACATGCACATGTGCAAAAAAGTGAAGCAGAGGACACAGACACCCTCACTCAGCATCCCCTGTGAATTGGTGCATACCAGTCCAGAGATGGTGGTCAGCTGTTAGGAAGGAATGCCTTCTGAAACTGGCAGGCTATCAAATGGAAACTGCAAAGGGGGGTGGGAGGAGTCCAGTTGCAGCCTCAGATATGGGCTTAAGGTGAAAAAGAAATGAAATTGTCCATTTCTTGTTGTACAGAATTGGTTTCTGCTTCCTCCTTAGGCAAGAATTCTGCTTAAAGATTAATAAGGAAGCAGCATGCTGAGGTTTATCCTACCTCCTATCCCATCATGGACAGGAACTCAGTTTTTAGGGTTTCTCCAGGGTCCCCTTGGCCAAGAGGGAGGACATTCAAGTGATTGGGGGCTTAGGATTTTGTTCTTGTTTCTCAAGTTATTTGCTAATGAAAACTCTGGCAGCACCTCCGATGAGACAACTTTTGTAAGCTTACATCTGTTGGAACCTATCTGCCTTTCTAATTTCCAAATGTGTAAATAGCACAGTGCCCAAAACTTGGCATATAAAGCATGTATGTTATACTCCTGATTCCTTTTACTGTACCTTCAACTTAGTCTAATGTAAGACTCTCCTCTCCCCGAGAACTCTTCCTAAGCCCATTCCCGACTTTCTTTCAGTCTTTTCTATCATTATTGGTGAGTGTCTTCTATGTGGGGAGACCCACAAAAACCCAGAATTAATTTATTAAATAATTACGTATTTTTGTGTAGGGAGGGTGGGGCGGGGGGGTCATGTTTTGGTCAAGAACTGCTAAATGCTCAGCACAATGTGGGCAGGCTGTTCGTGTAAATCATCCATCATGACTTGGCAAATACATAGAAAGACTCTCCAAAAAAATTCACTAAAGCTGAACATAGCCTCTCATTACAACGCTAGCCGGTACACTATGATGCCAATGGATTCCTACAACACATACCTAGTGGGGGAAACCTGTACTACAGGGGGTCCACCCTCCAAAAAATCGTTCCAGGTTTTTTTTAGTCCCCTCTAATACATAAGATTATTCCCCTAGTAAAGAATGTTTTGCCAGGGTATCTTCTACTCCCGTAATCTACTACAGCAGTTGAAATCCATCTCAAACATCTACTGACAGGGAGAATCATTCTATTTAACCATGTCTGCCTTCTCACAGCCAGACCTCTCAAACTCTTTTGTGAGTAGTTCTCAGACTACAGTATTTCCCCAAGTTTTTGTATCTGAGGGGAACAGAGAACTATTTCCTTATCTGCCAAAGTACATCTCCCTCATATTTTATTTTGCATATTTTAATTTTCTTCAAGGAGTTTTAAGAGATGAACTCTAGACTAGCATTTGAAAAACACGGTTTCAGCTGGGCTCGGTGGCTCAGCCTGTAATCCCGCACCTTTGGGAGGCTGAGGTGAGTGGATTGCCTGAGCCCGCGGGTTCGAGACCCACCTGGCCAACTTGGCAAGACCACATCTCTACAATAAATCAAAAAATCAGCCGGGCATGGTAGTGCGCACCTGTAGTTCCAGTTCCTTGGAAGGCTGAGGCGGAAGGATCGCCGGAGCCCAGCAGGTCGAGGCTGCAGTGGCCGGGAGCAGCCACTGCACTCCAGTCTGGGTGACAGAGTGAGACTCCAACTCCAAAAGAAAAAAAAAAAACAGTTTCTAGTATCGACTGAAGAAAGCCACTTGACTGTCGTTTCATTTCCAGATAGGAAGTAAAGATTCCTATCCCAACTGACTCATATTAGCACGAGTTAGAGTCTTAGATATACTTGAAAGCACACATGAGTATGGAATTATATAAATGAAAAGAAAATTTGTACATGCTAATTCAATTTTTAAAATATTCTTGAATCATAGTATGGAACTAATCTTATGGACAACCAAAATTTACCTGCAAATGGCCAAGTCAGTCATATTCAAAGTAAGAGAGCCTCTTAGTGTGCTACTGAACACATTTAAGAGCATTTCCCTAAAAAGATAAACACTGTAATAGGTCTTTGAAGTAGGAACTGGTTCTGCTACCTTTCCCCCCCTATTCCAGCCCCTTCAAAGTCATCAAAGCAACGTTCTTAGAGTGTGAATGTCTTACAAGAAGCTTCTAAAGAATTCACCCTTCACTCTGTTCCTCACTATTCAGAGGTAACCTGACTTTTTTATATTTCTAATTATGCCTCTTTCAAAGAGCATTAAGGCTAATATTGGTTTTAAATGGTCCTAAATGCATCTCTGCTCTTGGCCTGAGCTGTTCTGATCGACATAGATCCTGATATGAGAGCAATCCCAAAGACACTATATCCCAAGGGCATCTAGCCAGCGGGGATTTTTTCAGGGTCACTTCCCTTTCTTTTTCTCTGACCACCTGCAGGCTGTTCCCTAAATGGTTGTTTCCCTTAGTTCTCTCCCAGAAGAATCCAAAGTTGTTCAAAGGCTCAGCATTGTCTAAAAGAATGACTTTCGAATTTAATACACATCAAACACACACACTTACTTGGAGAATATTGTTAAAAATGAAGATCCCTAAGCCCCGTAGCCCAGATATTTTAATCCCATCGGTTTGGGCAAGGCTGGGAATGTATGTTTTAAAAGAGCAGCCTTCAGTTCACTGTAAGTGATCTGCATTTCGAGAAACACTGTCCTTCAGAATAATATCCATTCCATGCCCAGCTAACTTTCCAGGCTTATCTCCCACATTAACTCCCAGCTCCCATCCCTAACGCTCACTCACACATTAGTTAGGCCAAGGCCTAACCTTTATATTGTTCCATTCTCTCAGCCTTGAATGTCCTTCCCCATGTACCCTGCCACTTAAAATCTGTACGTTTCAAAGATCTTGCCCCAGACACCAGCTCTGTAAAATTCCCTGCTGGAAGTTTCTGGAACACCCAGTTTATATGCCATTTGAGCATTATAGAAATCTTTCTGGCATTGCATTTATTTTTTAGCCTATCTAGGTTCATTATTAAACTGTCAAATACTTAAAGGTGAGCATTATATCTGATTTATCTTTTAATTTTAGCAGAGGACTGTGAATATGGTAGTTCCTGAATATACACATGTAAAATTAAACTTACTTTAATTATATCTATTAGATGCATTTAAGGTTAGTTGGTTAAGCATCTCAGAATGCCGAGGTAGAGATGATCTCTGATCTGGATGTAATACACAGTCCAACCAGCCAGAAATAAGCATTGCTTGGACTGCATTCTGACAGGGCTGCTGACTTTGTCTTGTCAACTTTGGGCTCCAAACATCTTGCCCAGAATAGACAAGCCATTGGTACAAGTATCTAAATATAAAAATATAAATTGTTATTTAATGAGAAACTTTACTTTTCACTTAGAAATTAAATGAATCAATAATCAAAAAACTCTGTATGCTCATAAAATTAGCAAAAAAAATTCAAAAGGATTGATAACAATGAATATTACTGAGGAGACAGGGAACTGGGTACCCACATATACAGTAAGAGTGTAAACCAGTCAGTTTTGGAATACAATCTGACAGTCTCTATTAACACATAAAATTACCCAATAATACCACTGTTTTATAATCTTTCTTAGAGAAATCCACATACAAATACACAGAAAAAGGCACAACAATATTCGCTGCAACAAAAGTTTCACCAATAAGGGAACAGATAAATATGTATTGGTATGATCACACCATAAGATATTATGTAGCAATTAGAAAAATATTCAATATTTGTTGTTGAATTTTTTTTTTTTTTAAAGTTGCAGCCGGGCTCGGTGGCTCAGTCTGTAATCCCAGCGCTTTGGGAGGCCAAGGTGAGTGAATTGCCTGAGCCCGCGGGTTCGAGACCCACCCAGGGAACTTGGCGAGAACGCATCTCTACAATAAATCAAAAAATTAGCCGGGCGTGGTAGCGCGCGCCTGTAGTTCCGGCTACTTGGAAGGCTGAGGCGGAAGGATCGCCGGAGCCCAGCAGGTCGAGGCTGCGGTGGCCGGGAGCGGCCACTGCACTCCAGTCTGGGCGACAGAGACTCCAACTCAAAAAAATTAAATTAAATTAAAATTTTAAAAAAAGTCGCGAAACCTATATGGTAGCATACTATATACTTACTTTTTAAAAGTTGGCCCTGGAAGTTGGTAAAATAATATCTACATTTAACTCTAGTTGAAAATGCAAGCACATGTATTAAAGGATGTGAAAGAATATAACACAAACTGAGGACACAGGTTACCTTCCAAGGAGGTAACCAAAATTGGTACAGTGGATGTGAGAGGAAGAAGAGAGGCCAAGAGTGTCTGTCTCCTTTATTTGTATTGTGTGAGTGTACTTTAAATAGATTTGTGTCCGCATGCTACTTATATTAATACGTCTTCTATAAATGACTTGTCCTATGAAACAACAGATCAATAGATACACTCTGCTACATATTTTGTATAGTATAATACTAAATCATATGGTTAGCTAACTGTATAGACACTATGTGGTTAGCAAAAAGCTGCAGTTTTCAAATAATTTGCAGTTTCTGATGCTAGTTGCCAATTCTTTTCATAAAAGACTGACACAGACATTCAACTAACCTATTGAAAACAAATATCTCGGTCTGGTCTGGTTACACTCATTCTCTTCCTGTTTCCACAGGTTTTTTTCTCAATGTTCTTTTGCCTGCATGCCACATTTGCCCTGTATTATCATCCTGGATATATATATCCTCCTATTCCAGCATTAGTGACAAATTACGGAAGTGCTTGCTCTCTGCATTTACATACCCAGGAATGGGTGCACAGCACTGCCGCTGTCTGTATCTCACTAACATAAGTGGAAGGTGCTGCTTCTGAATGCTGTGTCCTCGGCACATAGTAAGGAAAAGATGACTATTTTAAACCCCCTGTGGCTGGAAAGGTCATCAGGGTAGAGGGTTCAACCTAAAATGGACTTTGCTTTCCCTGTGCTCCTACCTCTCAAATGAAACAGGGAGGTTTCCCTGTTTTTATGAATTCCAAGGCTTACACAATTTTGGAATGCCCTCTTTAATAAAACAAATAGAATTACAAGTAAAAATTGCTAGAGCCCTGCCTAGGTCCTTGAAGGAGACATGAAAGTTCAAGACCCCAAACCTTAAGCTTCATGAGCTTCATGGTAAGTCCCCTCTGCTTGATTTGTAATATCACTAAATGTGCACATAGGCCAAGAATGCTTGTGTGGTTTCATCATTTCACATCCACTGTTAGGCGAGTCACACAAAGATGTGTTCGCTAAACATATTCTGGATATGTTTAGGCGTTAAAGACCTATGACTCTGATGAAAAAAATGGCACTAAATTGGGTGATAGGAACACATATTCTGAATTAAATTACTCAAAGCTGAAAATGTACATCCTATAGGTCATGGATAATATAAACTAAACCCTTTTGTGACACTAAGTGTTCAATGAAATGAATGTTTGTGTCCTCAAACATTTATATGTTGAAATCCTAGCCCTCAATGTAATGGTATTAAGAAGTGGGGCCTTAGAGAGGTGATTAGGTCATGAGGGTGGAACCCTCATGAGTGGGACGAGTGCACTTATAAAAGAGGTCCCGCCGGGCTCGGTGGCTCAGCCTGTAATCCCGCGCCTTTGGGAGGCTGAGGTGAGTGGATTGCCTGAGCCCGCGGGTTCGAGACCCGCCTGGGCAGCGAGACCTCATCTCTACAATAAATCAAAAAATCAGCCGAGCGTGGTAGCGCATGCCTGTAATTCCAGCTACTCGAAAGGCTGAAGCGGAAGGATGGCCAGAGCCCAGCAGGCGAGGCTGCGGTGGGCGGGAGCGGCCACTGCACTCTAGTCTGGGCGACAGAGTGAGACTCCAACTCAAAAAAAAAAGAGGTCCCAGAGAGCTCATTCATTCCCTCTCTCATGTGAGGTTACAGTGAGAAGACTGTTATTTCTGAGGAAATGAGACTTCACCAGATACCAAATCTATCAGTGCCTTGATCTTGGACTTCCCAGGCACCCGAACTGTGAGGAATAAATTTCTGTTGTGTGTCAGCCACTCAGTTTATGATATTCTGTCACAGAGTCGGAAAAGACTAAGACAAGAAGAAAAAAAGTAAAAATCTTTGTGCCTTTCAAGGACCTACATACTTTCTGTATACAGGTAGTTCCCACTTTATGACAAAACTTCAGACAAAATGGTTTTAAACAAAAAAACAGTTATTATATTATTTGTCAGAGTTTATCAATACAAATTTTATACATGTTTTAGTTGGCAGATTTTTTAGTTGGCAGATTATCTGTAGAAAACGGAAACTTTTCCCCTTATATTAATAGTGTGGTTAATGAAGTTAGTGGTATTCCCAGCACCCCATGCCTTCAGGAATCTTATGCTGAAGTCTTCTGAAATGCCTGGGCAATAGAAATAGTACCTTGGATTTGGTTTAAGGAAAACTGCTTCTATTTGAGAATATTGTTTCAGAACAACTTAGGTATGGAGCCTTCAGATTATCATCAAATAATGAGGGAGAAGGAAAAGGGGACTCACTGTTCACTAAAGACCCATGAAAAAAGATGTGAGATTCTGAGAAAAATCTAAAACTTAATAGCAGAACTTTTTTTAATATTAAGTAGGGAAATTTAGGCAAATTTTAAAACTCTTCTTTGTATAAATATCCTAGTAAAGTAAAAGTAAACTAGAACAGAACAGTGTGTTTTAAATTATTAGTAATCTTGTTCTATTTTATCATGTCATCCAAAGATACATTTCTCACCATCTTCTCACTGTATTTTCCAAATGATTTTCCTATCCCAACTCCTCCTCTAACAATCATAATCACCCTCATCATCATAATGATAGCTGCAATTTATAGGAGTTTCCACCCTGATCAGTCACACTGCTGGACCCTACATATGTCAATACAATCCTTGCTATGAGATAGATGAGATCCCACAAAAATACATGCTCCTACAGGACCATCTTTGTAACTATGCCCAAACTGAACAGTTCTACCTTTCTACTTCCGTATTCTGTCTGATAAGGGTATCTCAGTTACAAGTACTGGAGAAATCTTACAATTCAATTTTTTTAAAAATTCCATTTGACTCAGAGTGTAAGTAGGACTGCCTTCGGCAGAAGCTTTACCCAACAGCTCACTCCACGTAACCGGTAATTTGTTTTTCTGTTCCTCCACTGTTTCCTTGATGTAAGCGCCACTAGAAGTTCCAGGTTCTCCCCCCGAAACTAAAAAATATTTACAGCTACTCAGTTCACACATATTCTCACCACAGCATGTTGAATGGAAACACCCTCATGAGCCCTTGGATTCACACTCAGTGACCCACTTTGTCATGTGCCCACTGTATACCACAACTGTGACCAGGGAGCAGGTGAAAGAAGGTGATTGGCTTCAGCTCACCCTTGGGGTTCCTGGGAGAATGACATGATATTCATCTCATGGATGAGAATGCAATAGGAGTAACTTTCCAAAAAGGAAACTCTTGGTGCTGTTGGTAGGAGACTGGGACAGAGTAGTTATCAGCATCAAAAATATGCCCACTATCCTTGCTAAGTATTATTCTAATATGCTAAGTATATTACCATATAGGTAAGATAATCAAAAACTTTGATGTAGCATCTGTTTATGTGCATTCACTTAAAAATAATAAACAAAACTGTTGGTCCCCCATTCTCTCCCTGCTCCCTGAATAAGCAGGAACAGTGTCATCAATATCTACAAGTTAGAAAATCTTACTAGAATATTACATTGAATTACTATGTATATAGAGTTCCTTCTCTGTGGGAAAACAATGGTGACCTAATGACTATAAGACCCCAAATCCTCCCCTAAAGCAAAGACTGAATCTATGTGAGAGGGAAATGGGCACCAAAATAATGATCTAAACAACAGAGCTTTAATGTTCTTCCCATTCTTCATAAAGATCCCCAAGTCAAGCAGACTGCTTATACCCATGCATGCCGTCACACTCAATCAATGTTTGTATACCTAACCCTGAAATGTACCCCGCATCTCTATAATAAAAAATAACTTTAAAAATTTCTTTTACAAACATTACTTATCTGTTCAAGTCTTTATTGAATTGCCTAAAACAAATATATTTGGAATTGTTCAAATGTTGTGAAAAAATAGAAATGTGTTAAGTCCTAATACACCTGAGTCAAAGATTGTTACATTTATTGCCATCAATGTACTCCAAGTATGAGACCAAGATATTGTGCCATGTATATTAGGCCTAAACATTCACCACATTTAACAACAAAAAATGCTTAGACTTGAAGAAATACCAGAAAAGTGAAAGGAATTTTCCCTATGTTAACAGAAGGCTTATTTGGAATATTCTTTATGTTGGTACTTAATTTACCAAAAAAAGTGCTATTCAATTTGCATTTAAATGGAGTGGTAGAAAATGTATTCGATTGGAGAGAAAGAAATTTGAGTTCCAATCTAAGCTTTGTGGATAATCATCTGTGTAACCTTGGGCAAGTTTCTTTACATCTCCGTTTCACACCCCTCATTTGCACAAAAAACAGGTGGACAGAGATTAACTTTACACGTTCTCCACCCTGAACTTCTTAGGATGTGGTAACACATGCATACTGGGTAGGAAGCTCAGTTGACCTACACGTCGAAAAAAGGAACATCAGCATCGCGTTGCCCTCTTGGGACGTCAATATTAGATGATGGAGGTGGAAAATGAGTAGGACAATTCTGGATTTACAAACAAATTTCCACGTACTTCTTTAACTTGTGATTACCCTAAGTAAGCAATTGCCTTTACACTTTTATTCAAAAACAACAAGCTGTGTTTGAAATGCCGGCATACACCATTTATTACGCTCTCCAACCCAAACACAAAAACATTTGTACTTATGTTATGACTTCACCTGGTGGCTTTCATTTTCCCCAACATAAAGACAGGGTGAAGCAAAGTAATAGAAAAATAGAAAACATCTTTGTCGGAAAATGAGATTGCAGCTGTGTAACTGGAGCACACAACCATAAATCAGTATGTCAAATCCAAAACACATGACTTTTTGCAAGTTCCCCATGTGCGCTCTAATGTGATTACAGCCTGGTTGCTATTATGATTTAAAACAAAGTCTTTCATGCTAGAAACAAAATGCGGAATGTGAGCCGCCTGGGGGAGAGAGCTGCAAGCTAGCTAGCGACATACCCCTTGCTGTCATTGAGGTGGGCTACAGTATTTCAAGTACTGGTTTGTCAGGTGCGAGAGAGCAAGAGGATATAAGAGGAACCTTGGCAGAGGTCTTAACATGAGGGACAAATTAGCCAGCGGTGTTCAGCTCAGCTTGACAATCTGAAATTAGCTTCTTTCTCTCCCCCCCAACCATCTTTTTTTTCCCCTAAGCAGAATCCTGAAGCCAAATACAAAGATTACAGAAGTCATTCTTTCCTGCCTATCACATAAACAAATGGCCCAGCTGTTATTGCTAAGATTCCAGTTTTAAACTTGGACTTTCTTGTATAAACTTCAATGTAATGGTATTTAAAGTGTCATAGGCAATAAGCATCTAATCCTACTCAATAAATTGTAGGCTCGTTGCATGAGCTCGTAGAGCTGTTAAAGACAGCTGTGCTTTTTTTGTAATTTAAGTCATTTCCAAATTGGGCAGCTCTCCAGGTGTATTTTCAGACAAACAATGTGTGCTAGAAAAAGTAATGTTCTGAGTCTTTCAGCAATGAAATAAACACAAAGAGGTAAAGTACAGCACAAGGAAGACACCGTGCCTGGTCGTGCCAGGAGGGCAGGCATCAAGGTAAGGTGTTAAGAAGCCAGTCTTGCTTCCTTGGATTGGTGAAAGATGGGCCAGGACATTTTCACCCAAGAAGTTCTTGCCGGTCCCCAGGAGCTTTTGTAACTGGTCATTGGGCCACCGACCAAGATGCGTACCAGGATAGATGACAATTTAATACTCACCAAAATAGAACCATTAACTTCAAGAACAAAGACACAACCCTAAAAAAAATAAATACATGAAAGTTCCACCCAAGGCTGATATTTAAAGGGTCTGGCCAAAACAGATGGCACCTCTGTGATATCACTGAAAAAAATCATCATAGGACCATAGGATAAAAAGGAATGACAAGAGGTGATTTCAGTCAGCTAACTGTCTCTAAGTCCACAATGGAAGTGTTTAAAGAAGATTGATTGGTAATTATTTTATATCTGAATCATCACTAAGCAATAAATGAATCTTCTTCCAGTACCTAAGACCTCTGAGTGTGCATGGTGAGCAGAGCACTTTTCTATAACCTCCCCAAGTTGAGTATTCTACAATGAACTGATACACATGAGTAGGAGGAAGCCCAAGTTCTTCCTAATCATGGTTTGATGATGATGAATGTTTTCAGAGACGTCATTGCAAGTGTTTGCCTCCTGGAGTTGATTCCAGAATAGAGGGCCAGTGGTGGTGTTTTATTTTCAGCAGTTGGTTTGTGCCTACAAGATCTTAACCCCCTTTGTTCGACACTGTTAGGAAATACTGTGCATTATCTTTTGGGTTAAACACATCTGATGTCTACCTCCTTGTCAACAATGCAGTGAAAACTGAGAAAAGCACAGGGAAAACAAATCCCAGACCTAGCGCTCACAGTGTAGTTCCCCTGAGTCCCTCTGTGGTGGGTTGAACCTCATCATAGAAAAACTAGGCCTGAAATGAATCAACACCTCTTTCAGTTGCTGGAACATAACATAAGCTCACAGGTGGAGGGAGTTTCAGGCAATGACTCAAGATTACTGTTGGCTTAGGTGGACAACTAGACAGCTACACCTAGTTCCAAAACTCTTAGAAATGACTTTCTGGATCCCTGCCACCACACAACCCCAAAATGACAGCTCCACATGCATTCCTACTGAAACTTTTAAAGAAAGGCTTGATGATTAGAACTACCCTTCATCCAGGGATTCAGATGGTATTCCTACTGTTCTTTGAGAAATGACAGCTCAGACCTGTCGCTTCAGTGGAACACTTCATCTCAGGCAAAAAGGATCATCAACTTGTGTCTAGTCCTATACGGTAAAAACCCCTCAGGTTTTGTCCCATTTTGAGAAAAACTCAACAGTTCTGCATAAATTAAAGACTTAACCAAAAAAAAAAAAAAATGTCTAGGAACAACTAATCTCTCAGTATCACTTGAAACAAGAATAGCATACCAGACATATGTATCAATGTAGACCCTCAGCTAGTCATCCTATAGGGAACAATTCTCTCATTTAAAAAGTCTCTAAAAGCCTACAAAAGTATTATCAAAACTACAGATATAGTATTCAGAATTTTATTTTCAAGGCAATGTATTCAATACTACAGGTAGCATTTTTCAATAAGTGCGTAAACCCCCACTAAAACGTTGGTTAGTTTTCATGAAAGTATCTTGAACGGAAGGACATGCCCCGTAGAGTGAAATGGTGGGTAGTTTTTTTGTGTTGTTGTTTTTTTTAAATTTCAGCTAAAAGCAAGAGAATGAAATTATTGGAACCATCTTCTGTTCTACTTTAATTTTCACCAGCTTTTTGCTAGTTTACTTTAACAAGTAATGTTTGATTGAATTCAGGCCTGCTTTTGTTTACAAAATGAATGAGAGCCAGCAAGTCGTGGCCTGGCTAATTTGCACATCCACTGCCTTGGTCTCCTCCCCTTTAAACACAAATCCGGAGTTTGTGATTTATTGTTGATTTGGTTAGCTTAGTTGATTTTGATGGCTAAAACTTACCTTCCATCCCACCCTTGAAATTTCCACCAAAAGCACCCAATCTATTTTCAGTACACAAGGCAGAATTGACCCCTTCCTCTCATCCACAAAAAAGAAAAATACATCTTAACTCCTAAAATTTCAGATGCCAACAAAAGAAGCTGAGAATAAAAAATTCACAGATGGGAGAAGAGGCAAGCAAGCTCCTTTACGTCCATAGCTTAAGAAACTAAACTGACCTACTCAGAAGAATCATGTTATAACTAGAGAGCAAAATGATAGTTTTTGATAAAAGGTCTCTTTGAGTCTCTGTGAGCTGTCCTTGTTTGACAATCAAGTAAACCAGATGTTTTCAAATTTGGCAGACCATCAGATTCTTCTCAGAGATTCTATTCCAAAGAGTTTTTATTTAGAAATTCAGATTTTAAAAGTCAAAGGTAATATCTATATGTTCACAAAGTACCTCCACATGGTTCTAGAAGTCTCCCAAATGTTGAAATATTGGTACAGGCTTTATTTTTGTTTAGTGTTCCCCTGCCCGGCCAGTTTCATCTCTTTCTCTACTTGAATTCTCCAATCCAAATCTGAAGGTCTCTTTTCAATCTAGGTTGTAAAACAGGTGTGTTTTCCTGGTATAGTCGGGGGAGGGGAGGTATGCAGAGGAGTAATGCTCCTTGTTACTCAGATACAAAATCCACACACATATCACTGTAGGGGCTGGCTCTAAAAGATCACTTAGTTAATGGCTAAAAATCCCTTGATGCTCACATACCCATCATCTGTCCATAACATTCCACCTCCATTCAACCACTTATTTTCCTAAAAGCAAGGCAAAATTCATGCCCAGCCTTTTCCACCACCATGCAGTCTACTGCCTTTTTGTGATCTGCCTCTTCCCTCAGGTTGCTCATTTAAACATAATCTCATTTGAAAAGTGTGCATTATCCACAATAGCAAAAACATGGAACCCATCGAAACAGGACTGGATTAAAAAAATGTGGCACATACGCATGATGAAATATTACGCAGCCATAAAGAAGGGCAAAATTATGAACTTGGCAGCAACCTGGATGGATTTAGAGTCTATCAAACTCAATGATCTATCACAGAAACAAAGAACTGAGTACCACATGTTCTCACTCATAAGCGA
>NW_007258153.1:280968-334034 GCF_000164805.1 Carlito syrichta | reverse complement strand
GGGGGGGGGGGGGGGGGGCATACTTCATCAATAAGGGTACTAGATGTCAAACCAGGTGAAGTAGGGACCAGAGTGAGGCCCAAATTTTGGCTGTATGATGACCACTTGTGTGCCTAACCCTGAATTCTACCCCACATCTTAAAATAAAAATTTAAAAAACTAAAAATACAATAAATGAATAAATAATAGAAAAAAAAAGAAAATGAAATGTGCCCGGTGCTACAGGTATCCAAGCAATGACTGATAGGGAAGAAGCCATGCCCATCTTGCCCAGCATGCTTATCCCTGCATCCCCAAAGCACAGCTTAGTGTATGACACTTGGCAGATGTTGGAAACATGTTTGTTGAAAACACACATGGATGTCAAAAGTTAAATTTGTTCTCAGAGACTACTTTGCTAAGCCATGACTTTTCAGAGTACACCTTAAAATCTTAGAGTTGGAAGGGCTGCCCTCATTACACTGATGAGAAAGCAAAGATCATGCAAAGTAATGGCTTTTCCTAAACCAACAGCAAAAAAGATGACAAGTCTCAGATTAGTAGAGTTCGGTGTTGGTTGTTGTTTTTGTGGTTTTGGTTTGGTTTTAGTACTCATCTATAAAATAATTAATAATGCTATCCACATCATAGGATGGAAGGAGAATAAATGTTTAAAATAAGATACCTACAAAATGCTTCCTGACACATTGCAAGTACTTAATAAATTAAAATTCGTATTATTTTATTTAATCATATCATGTTTCCTCTCCAAGTCTGATGCCTAACTTCCACATCTTCCTCAATCTGGCTCAATCTTATCAGTCCAGCTGAATTTCCCATCATTGGTCTTGCAATGCAATTCCAGACCAACTACCCAGAGTGAGGCCAAATTTCACAGGTTAAGGACACAGTCCACAAGATTACCCTCACCTCACACACCAGCCACAAGTTCTGGAGTTCTCAGGCTACCTACATTCTGACTAACTGGCTACACATTCCAAAGTTCTCACTGGGCTCTCAGGTTGCATAATTCACTTGAACGACTCATAGAACTCAGGAAAGTACCATACTTACAATTGTAGTTTTATGCAGAAGATACAAATTAGGACTAACAATGAAGAGACACATAGGGTAAGGTCTGGAAGGGTCCCAAATGCAGAGTATCCATGTCCTCAGGACCCATCACCCTCCCAGCACATCGATGTACATCACCAACCAAAAAGCTCACCCAAGCCGCCCACAGGTGTCTATACTTTTGATTGGAGTTTCATTACATAGGTATGGTTGGTTGAATCAGTAGCAAAATCCAGTCTCTAAGACCCCTTCCCTCCCCACCGGTCAGGCTGACATCACATGGGTCAAATGTCAACACTCTAATTACATGGTGGGTCTTTCCCTCAGGCCCCATCTTAAGTCATCTCATTAGCTTAAACTCAGGCATGGTTGGGGAGAAGGCACCAAGAATAACAAAGATCACTCCAGAAATTCCAAAGGCTGAGGAGTTACCTCCCAGGGTTCAAAGCCAAATTCTTTGTTACACAACAGGCCTCAACCCCAGTATGACTGTCCTTGTTGTCTTCTAGGTCAGCTCCTTCTATGAGGCATGCCTTAACCCTCTGTATTGCTTTTTGTTACACTCATGATACAATTACTTGCTCTGCATCTCTGTTATTAGACTATAAGATACTTCAGGTCGAGGGCTATGTCTGTTTTATTCATTACACTTCACCAGTTCCTCACACTGGGCCAGGAGCATAGTTAATATAATTCAATATTTGTTTGTAAGTGAATTATATCTCCATACTCTCATTCATCGGTGTGGAAAGGACATGTTTTAACCTAAATTTAGCACCAGGGTCAAAGTAGCTGCAGTAGAAACAGGTACAAATATAAATAAGACAACCAGATAACTCCAATCATTTAAAAAAAAAAAAAAAACCTTCAAAATAGATTTGAAATATACTTCACCTCAAATGCTGTTGTGGCTGCAAGAGAGGCCCGGGGAAATACGAGCCAAGAGGCACCAAATAAGAGGACTGCTTTATTTTTCATTCTAAAAGCGTTAATAATAGTGGTAGGAGAAGGAAGACAGATTGATTTTCTTCTTTACTCAACTTTCTAGTTGAGTTTCATTTATCTTTTAGCAAACAATTGTGTTCTAAATAAGCCAGTTTATTTTACCCTAAATATGTGGTAATATATTGGTATTTGAAAGTGGAATTCTATTTCAGTTATCATACAAACATCCTTTTCTCTAAGCTCCTCTCCACAAAAAGATTGTACCTAGTGTTAAATTAAGCTTAATTTTAGCCTAAAGCTGCCTCCCTACATACTTGCAGCCTAACGCTTTCTCCTACGTAGTGAACGGTAGCTTCACTGCAGGCGTAAACAGACCAGCCTACTCCTGTGCAATCACCAAGCTTTGACCAATCAGAGATGGCCAACTGTTCGAACTTAATTCATATAAGACAAAAGCCTTGCTGTAACCAATCCAGCTGTTTCTGAACCTCACTTTCATTTTCTATACCTCATTTCCCTTTTTCTGACCATAAATCGTCTCTCAACACGGGGCAACCCTGAGCTTCTCTAATCCTATTCCAGTTTGGGGCTGCTGGGTAAGCAAATCGTTTTTTGCTTAATTAATCTATTAAATTTAACTCATCTAAAGTTTTTCTTTGAACAATCTTATGATATTTTTAACAAATGAAATAAGAGCCAGGCTCGGTGGCTCAGCCTGTAATCCCACGCTTTGGGAGGCTGAGGTGAGTGGATGGCCTGAGCCCGCGGGTTCGAGACCCGCCTGGGCAACTTGGCGAGACCTCCTCTCTACAATAAATCAAAAAAAAATCAGCCGGGCGTGGTAGCGCGCGCCTGTAGTTCCGGCTCCTCGGAAGGCTGAGGCGGAAGGATCGCCGGAGCCCAGCAGGTGGAGGCTGCGGTGGCCGGGAGCGGCCGCTGCACTCCAGTCTGGGCGACAGAGTGAGACTCCGACTCAAAAAAAAAAAAAAGAAAGAAGAAATTTAATTTGCAATGAAAAGCTCAACCATCTTAGCACAGTCAATAAAAATAAGATAGAAAATGAGACCTTGAGTATTTTGATCTACCCTCTTACTACAAAGTTCAACATAACTTTCAGATGAAAATATTTTCAATACACTCTGGTAGAATTGAATTGAAATCTGATTCCTCAGTTTCATTAGCCTAAGTCTTGTTTCCCAACAATTGTGGGTTGTAAATTCAACAGTAGGAAGTGTATCTTATGGAATGTAGGAAGTGTATCTTATGGAATGAAAGGCTTATGGAAAGTCATAGCTGGAAGCAATATGCATAATCAGAAAACAGAGATCCATAGCAAATAACTTGCTTAACTTTCCACACCGCGTTAATGACAGAGATGGGACCAGAATTTCATTTTCTGCCTTTTGTTTCCTAACATTTCTTCTATATCATGTTACACTAATATTTATTTTCTATGCCCCAGAATTTATGACAACGTTCAGCATCTAATCAATGCTCAGTGAATCAAGCTGATTTTGATTTCTTAAAGGGGATTTGTCTAACTCACTCTCAAGCACAATTCTGACTAATTCCACACTTTACCCTGCTGAGAACTCAGTATGTCTGCATGTCTTCTGTCGTCCTTCAATTATCCCCAGTGCATGCACATAGAGATAAAGGTGCTTCCCTACACAACAAACCCTTCATAGCCTGTCAAGAGGTAGACCTGCTCTTCCAGTTCCAGTTTTAAAGGCAATCAGCATCATTGTAAATGATTTAAAAAACTTGACTTTGGGGGATAAAAACTCATCTCCCCCAAGGTCAAACTG
The DNA here is from genome assembly GCF_000164805.1 of Carlito syrichta. NCBI lineage: Eukaryota > Metazoa > Chordata > Mammalia > Primates > Tarsiidae > Carlito > Carlito syrichta. The sequence goes on along the minus strand of NW_007258153.1, from coordinate 330,228 downwards.
TTTTTGGTCTTACTGGCCTCAAAAAAAACTATAGCTAGCATTTATTATTTTCATTTGCCTTTTACACCAAAGTGGCTAACACATGCTAGTCTCTCAAATGTGTGCTGAATGAAATGTGTGAGGACATGTGATTTGAAGTATTTCACCTTAAACGGCAGTGGAATGTGTTTTTATCCATTCCGTGTTTGAGGTACCTTGGAACAGAGTGTTTCTTTTCAGATAGCTAATTAATTAATATTAGAATCCACACAGGAGCCAACATCACTATTGGACAAAAACAAATCACACTAGACCTTCTCTGCTTAAAATCCTTCAGTGACTTTCCACTGCACTTGGAATAAAATCAAACTCATAACAGTAGCCTATATGTCTCTCATTATCTTGTTCTACCTTCTTCTCCTCTCTCTTGAAACTTCTTTTCCTTCAGCACCAGCTATGGTGCTCTCTTTCTTTTCCTCTTATTTCAACTCTGTCTGAGTTTTTACACATGCCATTCCCTCTGTTTGGATTGCTCACCATGCTCCCATGCTCCTCCCCACCATCCCTTGCCAATGAATCTTGTCTCTTTGAGCCCGCATCCCTTAGTTATGATATTTTGCTGTTCCTCCTATCAAATGGTAGAGGCTATTTCTCCTTCCCTGAATCTGGACAAGACTAATGACTTGTACAAGGCAATGGAAGTGACATCCTGGAACTTCTAAAACCAGGTCTTAGGCAGCTTCCACTTTTGTTCTTAGAACTCAGCTCCTATGTAAGAAGCTCAAGCCATCCTTTCAAAGACAGAGAGCACATGCAAAAGGAAACTCTGAAGAATTACAAGCCAGGTACAAAGAGATGCCATGTGGGGAAGAACCAAGGTGCTTTGGCAAATAGCCATCATCAAGACCCAGACACATGAGTCAGGTCATCTTGGATTCTTCAGCCCCAGTTGAACCTTTACCATATGAAGTAGAAGAACCATCCTGACTGAACACTGCCAGATCCCGGACTCACAAATTGTAAGAAAGAAAATGATTCTAGCCATTTTAAAATTATTTACTTTTGTTACATACAGTAAAATTCTTTAAATTCTTTCTTTTTTTTTTGGTTTACAATTACATAGTTTCAGCATATACATAGATTCTTGTGTCACCACCACAAATGGATTCAACATAACACTAACACCCCAAAGCATTTTCTTGTGACCATCAGTAGTCAGAATTCTATACCAACCAATACTACCAACTACCGATCTATTCTTTAACCCTATAATTTTGCTTTTGTCAGTGTCATATAAACAGGAATCGTATAGTATTAAACATTTTAAGATTGATTTTTTTCAGTTAGCATAACACATTTGAGATTCACTCATGTTATGGCATATATTGATAGTTTGTTTTTATTGCAGCCGAATAGTTTTCCATTGCATGGATTACACAGCTACTGGAGTATTGTGGGATTGGTTCTAGTTTTTAGTGATTTTGAATTGAATACGGCTATTTCACACATACACATTGAGATTTATTTTTGAAAATAAATAAGTTTTCATTTCTTTGGGCTAAATAGCTAGAAGTAGGATTGCTAAATCTCATAGTAGGTCTGTGTTTAACTTTTAACTCAGAAACTGCCAGGATGGCTGCATAATTTTGCACTTCCACTAGCAATACATAATTCTAGTTGTTCCACATCCTTCCCAGCTTTTACTATTTTCAGTATTTTTTAGTCTTTCTAATAGGCATGCAGTGGTAGTTGATTATGCTTTTCATTTGCATTTCCCTGGTGACAAATGATGTTGAGCATTTTCATGTACTTATTTTTCATCTGGATATTCTTTTTGTAATATTGGCTCAAGTCATTTACCTATACTTTTATTCAGTTATTTACTTTCTAATTGTTGAGTTTTAAAAGCTTTTCCTATATTTTGGATTCAAGTCCTTTGTCAAACATATGATTTACAAATATTCTCTCCCAATCTAAGGCTTATCCCTTCATCTTCTTTGCAATATCCTTTGAAGAACAAAATTTTAAATTTTGATGAAGTCCAATCTGTCTTTATTTTTTTCTTGGATTGTGTTTTTGGTGTAGTATCTAAAAACCTTTTGTCTAGCATAAGGTCATAAAGAGTTTTGCCTATGTTTTCTTCCAAGAGTTTTATAGTTCTACGTTGTGTATTTAGATCCATATCAAATGAATTTTTATATGAGTTATAAGTTGAGGTCCTGCATATATTTTTTTTAATTTATAACTAAAATTTCAATTTTTTGAAGCTATTATAAATGCCACTTTAAAAAATTTTAGTTTCCACTTGTTCTTTGCTCACATATGGAAAAGTGATATTTAGATGTTGACCTTGTGACCTTGATAAATTCAATTATTAGTTCTAGGAGGTTTTTTTTTGTAGATTACTTATGATTTTATATGTAGACAATAGTGTCATCTGTGAAGTATAGTTTTGTTCTTCTGTTCCTATCTGAATGCCTTTTATTTCTTTTTCTTGACTTATTGCACTTCCTATGACTTCTAATACAACATTAAATCAGAGTGCTGACAATGTATATCTTCCCTAGTTCATGGACTTAGAACAAAGCATTCAGTCTTTCCCCATTAGATATATCCCATGAGCCAAAGGAGATTTTTGCTGTCCTATGTCTGAGTGGCTGAGAGTTTTTAATCATGAATAGTTTAGTTATTGAATTTTGCCAAATGCTTTTTCTTCAACTATTGATACGATCATGTGGTTTTTCTTATTAAGTGTTGTAAATTACATTGAATAACTTTTGAATGTTGAAACTATTTTGTTATTTCTGGTATAAGCCACTTCTAGCAATGACATAGAATTCTTCTTATATATTGCTGGATTTAATTTGCCAGTGTTTTGTTGAGAACCTTTGTTTCTATCTCTTGGTCTTCTTAATTGAGTTGAGAAGTGACCCCTTCCTATTCTATTTTTCTGGAAGTCATTTTTTCCTCTGGTAACATTCAAACTGCATATATAGGAAGCAAAACAAAACAAAATGGGAAACTCACCTCCGCGTCGTTCCTTGAGTCCTGGATTTCTCATCTAACCTGCTTGCTTCGGTCTATTTTTTAATGTTCTCTGATGGTTGTCCTGAGTATTTCATTTATGGCTTTTGTTTTCTTTAAAAAATGGCATTTCTGGCTTTTTTTAATACATTGTGAGAGTGACCGAGCAGGATATGCTTATTCTATCTTGGTCATAATAAGGATTCGGTTGTTGTTTTAAGTCACTAAATTTTGGAGTTGTTATGCAGCAATAAATAAAAAATACTATTCTCCTCATTCTCCACTCACCTTGATCTTATCTGCCCTTCACATTCCAGCTTAAGTGTTAGTTCCTCAGACAGGCATTCTCTTTTTCTTTTTCTTTTTTTTTCTTTTTGATACAAGGTCTTGCTCTGTTGTCCAGGCTAGAGTGCAGTGTTGTGACCATAGTTCACTGCAGCCTTGAACTCTTGAACTCAAGTGAACTCCCACCTTAGCCTCTGATGTAGCTAGGACTACCATGCCTGGCTATTTATTTTTATTTTTATTTTTGTAGAGTCAGGATCTCTCTATGTTGCTTAGGCTGATCTCAAACTCCTGGCCTGAAGTAACTCTACCACTTTGACCTCCCAAAGTACTAAGATTAGAGAAGTGAGTCATCCTGTCCAACCATTATTCTCTAATTATTGAATATGAACTAGATCCCACCTATTAATCTGATTGCCCCACTTGTTTTCCTTCATAAATTTTTGTCAATTTATAATTATTTTATTTGTTTGGTCATTGAATTATCAACTAGTATAAGTAGCACAGTGTTTGATACATAACATACACTCAATAAGCAATTCCTGAATCAATGAAGGAACAAAATTTTTTAAATAAATATGTGAATAAGTCAAGGTCACCATTTGGAAGGGTATCTGGATTTCAATTGTATGACCTTGAATGTGATGATGGCTATTATGGGTGCTTGCCTATGTCCAAACTCATGAAGCTGTCCACATTAAATATGTGCAGTTCTATGTATATCAGTTATACCACGATAAAGCTATTTTTAAAATGTTAAGCTCTCCTTTCTGTTTGATCATTAGCGGTGGTAAACAATTAACAGCAGATAGTCCTCATATTCTATTTTGTATCCTGATGTTTATGATACATGTAATATTCTAATAGGCAAACAGTGGTAACTTATTGTGCCTATTAATATTTGTATATGTTTATAATATTTAATGTACGTATATACTTATACATTAATACATTTAATTTATGCATACATTTAAAATATTCCAGACTTATAATATTATATGATATGTACCTATAGGTATATATATAATATTGAATATATACAATTGGGAGGCAAGAAGCAGGATGAATGTATGTATATATATGATATATACAGACATGTATATTCTTCCCGCTTCTTGCCTTCCAGTTGTTTCTCCATATTCTCTGAATTTCTCTATTCATGTCCAGGAGACTTATTTCTTTGCTTAGAAAATTGAATCCCCCATTATTTCGTCCTTGCTTTTCTGTGTGTCCCTGATAATCCCAGAAAAGTCTTATACTTCCTACATCCCATCGCATCTGAAAATCTTCACAGCCGCTGCTCTCTAGTATGTGACCCATTGCTTTAAACCTGGTTTTTGCTGTTCTCATCCATGACCCTTGGACTCGATGTCTTGGAACTTCCCTTGCTTCCTGGGGCCCACTTCAGTCCCCATTTTAGACTTTGATTCTACTTTCCCTTTGATTAGAGCCCTCAAAATGCAGAAAAACCACAACCATTCCAAGACCAGTCCCTCCTAGTAGACTTTCAACCTAGGCCCAGTCCCTACTTGCCTGAAAAGGAAAGTCTGCTACTTAGCTTGTTATAAATGTAACAGGAAGTGCAACAGCACAGCACCATCATGGACTAATCCATGCTGTCTTGCTGACTCTGTTGATTACATGACAGTTTAAGCTATTGAGCAGAATGTCTTTGATTTAAAGTAAAATTGAATTCACGTTTTTTTTGCTTTCCTAAAAAATTACATAAATAATCATTTAACTTGTTTCTTAGTCTTATTTTAATACCAATTATCTACTGGGATATTATAGAATGAGACCCCTAGATCCTAGTCAAATGAGAAGAACTATTTCTATCCTAGAGAGGCCAAGATTGCTATAGGTTTATTGTCTTATTGTTGATAGTGGTATATTTGTTTTCTTTGTTTTTTTCCTACTTCTTGTAGTTTGATGTTTTCTCCTTTCCTATGACGCTATTAATGTCCTCTTGAAGTGTTTTTTTAAAATTAATTCTAATTTGCTATAAGTAGTATTTTAAAACCAAAACAAGTCATTTTCTTAACCTAACACTCCCTAATCTTTCTTTTGGGTTTCCATGCTTTCTTACAGTTTGAATTTTCACAATGATTATGTGTTACTTTTATATCCTTTTAGCTAATTAAAAATGAATTTTCAAAATAAATTAAAAATAGTGCTTACTGATGGACAAGTTGTACATCTTTAATACATGAAAATGTGTAGGAGAGTGCTTATACTTTGTAAGTGCTCAGTAAACATGAACTATTTTTGTAGGTTTTGTTTTTATGCCTGGTCTTAGAGACAGTCTGACTCTGCATTTCCAGCTCCTGTTACCCATCTCCTGGATATTCTACACGTACCTCAAATCAGACTTAAATTCACCATCTTCTTCCACCTCCATCCAGACCCGGCTCTACTCCTATGTTTCTTAATTCTGCCAGTAATACTATCATTTTAGTACCATGATTTTAAAGATGTGTTTGATTTTTTTTCTCTACTTTGTCTGCATCCCAAACAATTCCCCAACTCCTTTTCATTCTACTTCTACTTATCTCTTACGTCTTTTAACACTTTACTTTTCTTTCCACACCCTTGTACAGAATCTTGTTTTTGTTCAACTGGACTCACGCCATAAGACCTGGACTAATGCAATAGTCTAATAACAGCCTTTGACATCCAGCATCTGCCATACATTGGATGCATTTCAGATTAATTTTCCTAAAGAACATGGCTAATAATGTCTCTTTCCTGCTCAGTAACTTTCTTGGACTCCTTAATTTATACTGAATTAAGACTTTCCTCTTTCCAGTCCCAATCAACCATTGCAATTTGCCTCAGAAACCCCTTCACGCTTTGCACCCTCCAGACAAGTTATTTAGCTTATAGTGAAATAATAACAGTAATATTCTAACTGAAGGTCTATGAGGCTTTTTTTTTTCTTTCCATATTTAAATGAATGAGCTTCACTGAGTGGAATGCACTTTGATCACCTCTATCTAGGCTTCTAAGAAATCTGTTTTGTTGACTTTTAACAGGTTCTTGGCCTTATTCTAGACAGATGAGATTGCCAAACCATAGTTTCTTATAAATGAAATTTCCTGCCGTTGAGAGAGAGATTTGAATATACACACAACCCCCCCATACACACACATGCACCACAAACACATACATACACACATACATACATACATCTAATGAAAACTTTGGAATCCCAATAATATTCTTTACTTCAAATGCAGTAGATAACAGGGGAATACTTTTGCATTTTATTTTTCCATTGGACATATTTGCAATTTGAGAACAAGAGCCAGTGTTGGTTTTCAGACAGAATCTATTTAATTAATCATACTATTTGAACAGCTGGGGAGGCCATATATTTATATAAGAGCTTAACATTCTTTCAAAAAATTGTCAAGTATGAATCAAAATAATATTATTTCACTTTTTAATGATACACTATTTATCTTTAGATTTTATTCACACCTAACTTTATAAATCAATAGTTCCAGTCTTTGAGACACATTATTGCCTATGTTTAAATGCTTTTAAAAGCACTATCATAAGCAGTGCAGTAAAAAGAAAAAAAAAAGGGCTAGGGTTCTATTTACCACAGGGACTCATTTGGAAAGTGTGAGATTTTCCAATTTTTGTTTCTAAATTTGGCAAGCAATGGATAGAGAAGAAAATTGCTTGATAAAATCTGCTTTCCCTTTGGTAGTCATGGGCAGGATGATGAACTTTTCTTGCTAAAAAAGGTTAAGTTTGTCTCTTTCAATTCAGCAGTAAAAATTCTACACATATAAATGTACATAGAAAACATAGTAAAATTGGATTTTTGGGTTAAGTCACCCAAGAACACTGTTGTAAAGAAAAATATTCATTAAAGCATGACAAAAAAATAGCAAAAATAAGTGAGAAGACTTTTTATAATATTTGTTTTAATACTAGATTCTAGCTTCTATTTTGGGAGTAAAGGCCAATTTGGAAGTGAAACTTTGGATTTGGCTAGAGCTAATCTGATAGAAAACTCCAAAAATATGGGAAATTATTTAAACGGGAGTCATTTATGAGTACCATCAACAGCTGTCCTTTGGGCCAACCAGTGTGGTCAGGGCCTCTGAGGGCCACACCAAGGGCCTCAGAACTACACGGTTACTTTAAAAACTTACACTGACGCATAAATGCTGCAAGACTAAATTTGGGGGCATAAAGGGAAGGATGGGTAACTGGAACGAGCTGTGGTAAAGCTTAATTCTCCATCTTTATTTACATCATTGCAGAACTGACTGCTTATGCTTAGCAATTTGCATAGCTAATGCCATAAGATTTTGACAGTTACATTATAATTCCAGGGGATGCAGGGCATGTGTTTGCCTTCAGGGGGATAATATGTGAAGGCAGGTCACTACAGGCTGATGCTCAGAGAAACCCAGTCTTTTCACTGAGATTCCTTTGAGTCATTAACCAAGGTCCACTTGCCACATATCTTCCCTGCATATCTCTCCAGCTACCTTCGCCTTTTGGAGTTATCTCTGCTTCCTATCCAAGTCCTTAATTTAAATAAACTTCAGCTGTACAGAAAGAAGAGGGGCATGTGTTAATGTGCTCTTTGTTCTCCAGCCCCATAGATTTGGTCCTGACCCTGATCTCTGTCTGAAACTGTGCTGAGGACTGACCAGGAGAAACACTGAGGGTGATTTTGCCCTCTGGAAATTTAGCAATGCAAGAGAAGAGATGCAAACACACCTGAAAGTAAGGACTCAAGAGTAAAGACATCAACCCAAAACACAAAATTGTTGGTTGCAGGTCAAATGATATATTATATATTCATTCATCCACTCATTCATTCTACAGCTATTTACTGAACACTTATTGCCGTGTAAGTTCTTAAGACTAGGGACATATGACTGAACAAAATTCAACTCCATTTCTGCCCTCATAGAGCTCTCAAGATAGCAGAATAGAAAGACAAATAAAACATAAGTAAATGTAAAATTGAAACTGTGATGTGAAGAGCATGGTCATATGAGAGCTCATCATGACCGGTGTGACACAGTCAGAAAGAAAAGACTTTCCTGAGGAGGCAGAGATTGAGCAGGAGCAATCCTTGAGGCCATCCGGGAACAGATTTCCATGAAGAAGGGGGGAGCATAGTGAGTCAGGGGCATTGGAAAACGGCCCGTTAGCCAGGAAAAGAAAACATGGGAATGAGGCTAGACAGGGAGAGGGGCTCACACCCTACACAATTTGTAGGCGTCACTAATGAGTTTCATTTTGGGTAGAAAGCAGGAGTAGCACATATTTTGAGTTAGTTACCCAGAAGCGTCATGTCCAGTCTGGAGACAGGAAAGAAAGACCCACATAGCCTAGAATTCAATATGGCTGAGTAAAATAAAGGCATAACCACCCTCTCGGTGTACATTAATTGCTGGGGACAGCAATCTTAAGAGATGGCTTGTTGAATAAGGGCCAAACCACCACTTGGTTAAAACAGGGAAGTTTTGACTAGCTCTACTAATAAATAATGAACTCAATATCCTTTGCCTGGCCTTCACTCTTTCACATAAATTCAGTATGTTAATGCATCTGTAACAAATTAAGTGTCTCTTAAAAGTCCCCTAAAAGTCTCCAAATCTTTGAAAATTTAGAGTGCCTATGGAAAACAAATAAGCAAAATCCTTGACCTTTTCTCTATTCATAAGTAAGATCAATGGAATATGCCAAGAACCCAGAAACTTTTCTATTCCCAGAATTTTTAAAAGGAATTTGCTTTTATGAACCCAAAGCAAAATTGGAGGTCCCTTTCAAACTAGCTTGTTTGGTTAGCTTTTGATAATGAAGTCAAGAGAATACTAATATATACCAGCAGAATAACTCCATCTCCAAACTCATACTGATATTTGACATATGGAGCCTAGACGACCCTTGGAATCTAAGAGTAGCAATTTAAGTTGTTTATTCTTACATAATGGGAACAGAAGGAGGGGAAGAATTTTTATTTCCCATTAGTTGGTGTCACATGTCCCTTCTGTAGTCCAGTGAGTATTTTTTATAATAACCCACTAAGCTCATCTATAACAATCAGTGAAATGCCTGAGACCATGCATGAAGTCCAAATGGGATCTGGGAATAGAGAGATAAGGAGATAGTCTTCTGAAATGACATTTTAAATAACAAATGTTATTTTATTTTATTTTGGAAAAAAAAAGGAGAAAAGAATTGTGAAACAAATGCTATTAAAGAACTACCCCAAGGAGTCAGCAATTTCTGAGTTTTTCAATTAAGTTGCCAATTTTAAGGCTATTACGCTGCTCCCTGAATCAAAAGGATTAACAATTTTCCTCTTAGCAATTAGAAAGGTAGAATTTTACCATGGAAGCACATGGGGAAAGACTGTACAAGAAGTTAGAATTAACTAAATCTCCACTAAGGACCACCCAAGAGGAGCTAAATGAAGGGTTACTTTCAAGTGGGGCTGGGATCAAAGATTGAGGGAGATTAGAACCAATAGGAGGTTAAAGGAAAACATCTGGTCCTTTGCAATAATCACCAATGAAGATGTGGGTCTTCCTTAGGGAAAGAGCAGCCCATCTGACTGCAGACCCTGCAACAGTGCCATAGAGTGCCGAGTCCATGCAGAAAGACACCGCTGATGTTCTGCAGAAAATGCACTCTAACACTCTACAAAAATTAATGATGGTCTTTCTTCATCAGGAAGAATGCTGATGTACAATTCAGTATCGAGATTCAAAAGACATTTTTTCCCTGCTTGGGCAACACAGTTATGCTACCTCTAGACGGTTTTGACTTGAGTGAAACCCATTGCTGTGTGGTGGAGGTAGACTCTGTATCCTTTGGGGAGAAGCTTAGAGCTGAAGCTATCAGAAAAAAGTTGATGCATGCTAATAGTGACTTTAATTAGCCTTAAAACATTGGCTTATCTAATAAGGTCTCATGTCTGCTTAGGCAAGAGATGTCAAAGTCCCAGGGAGAAAGCAGAAATATACAGGAGAAATAAGGGAGAGGGGGAAGTTCCAATGCTTTCCCAATAAAACTTTATTTAGTGAAGAGAGCACTTTATTTTAGAATGTTCCTGCTTTTTGTGCTTTGTGTCTTCTTTTTTTAAGAACTTGCTTTCACATAGTTCCTATACAAAGTCTAATTCTACTTTATTTCCTATTCTTCAGATTGTCTTTATTAATCACTTGACAGAATGAGAAAGCCCCAAAACGGCATCTTTTAATGTACTAGTTTTAGTTGTTATCTCCTCCCATTACATTTCCTTAGAAATCCAAGGAGGAATTTTTTAAAGAACTAGAGCGAGCATGTTTGCTTGACTCCTCTAAATGCAACTGGGACAAGAGCCCCTGTGCACTTTGCCATGGGTAATGGCAGGTAAAGGGCTGTTTCCTGAGTCAGGCCACAATAAAAGAGGACGAGTGTTTTCTAAGCACAATTTCTCCACATGACACCTTCATCAACGATGAGTTTCAAGAGGGAAAATCATAGACAAACGGGCCAAACAGAGCCACTTCCTGCTGGTTTTCATCTAGAGGCCTGGCTGCAGCTCAGGTCTTACCTTCTTTCTCCCGTAGCGCCTCATGCTCCAGTGGGCACTCAACCTTCGCAAAGACCCCATTTTTCCTCCCCTTTACTTCAAACAGCTGGAAGATAGGGTAGCAATAACCATGTAACCTCTGTCCCGGAGTACCTATCATCAGACTTAGTGGTGAGGACCACAAGGAGAAAAAGAACTTAGAGCCAGAGGTCACTAACTTCTACCCTTTCCCCCCGCTTCTAAGTGGGTTTTCCTACTAACCTAGACGAATGCTTTGCCCTCTGCTTTTCTTTTCTTTTTTTTTTTATATACTAAAAAGTTGCCTTTTATTTATGTAACTTCTTATAAAGGTAAAAGAGGCTAAAATTTGCTTTTCCACCAAACAACTGCTATATTACCAGACTCTTGGTTCTCTCATGGTACCACAGCACTAAATCATTAAAAATACCAACAGGCAATTTAATGTAAATTATCAGCACTTACAAGACAATAAAACTGTGAAGAAGATTGTTACACTCAAGCGCACCAAACCCGGTGGGTGTGAAGCGGCAGGGGCACTTGCGGGGACCCCCACACTCTCCTCGCACTTGGCCCTACGTTTTTAGTAGCACAGGACAGACCCTTCCACGACTGGAAATGTTATTTCTGTGTGATGTGTTTGTCTAGATCAGGGGTCCCCAAACTACGGTCCGCGGGCCACATGCGGCCTGCCTGCCGAGGACATTTATCCGGCCCACCGGGTGTTTTTGCCACCACTGCCTGTCCTGCCTGGCAGCTGACTCGTCCGGGCCGCAGTGCGCATGTGTGGAATGTGCATCGTAGCACTCTCCGACTCCCCTCCTTCTCTCTGTCTCTCTACTCCTCCTCTCAGTAATCTCAGGAACCATGCACTCAAAATGGCAACCATCTTTGGCAGCACTTATGTCTGTGAACAGACTTTTTCCAGAATGAAACATCTGAAATCTCCAACCAGATCTAGACTAACTGATGCACCCTTGCATCACTTCTTACGACTAGCCGTGACAAATATGGAACCGGACACGGACCATCTCATTAGCCAAAAGCAGGCCCGTAGTTCCCATTGAAATACTGGTAAGTTTGTTGATTTAACTTTTGTTCTTCATTTTAAATATTGTATTTGTTCCCGTTTTGTTTTTTCACTTCAAAATAAGATATGTGCAGTGTGCGTAGGAATTTGTTCATAGTTCTTTTTTTAAACTATAGTCCGCCCCTCCAACGGTCTGAGAGACAGTGAACTGGCCCCCTGTTTTAAAAGTTGGAGGACCCCTGGTCTAGATGAAAAGGCAGCCTGTGAAACATGGAATAATCATCTCGCTACCTTGCAGGGGATCAGTGTCGGGGCTGCTGACCCAGGCGTTCCTGCTCTTCTTTCCATCTGATCGATTACTGTATTTAGCCACTCTGAAAGAATTTATTTTCTTGAGATCAACTGGGCTCAGAATCAACGCCCCATTTTTTAATTTTCCAACCTGTCCAATCTGTCCACTGGACAAAATACTGGGAGCCGACTTCTTCTTTTTGGATGTCCTGTCTCCCTGCCCTTTCCTCTTCTTTTTCTTGAAAAGATCTGTTTCTTGGGCCATTCTCTTTTCCTCTTCCTTTGCTGCCTTTTTTTCTTTGATTTGCTCCTGCAAAACCTTATAGTTCACATAACTATTTTTGGGAGGCTTAGCACCCAGCATGATGGCACGTTCCCGTTCCAGGACTCTTTCCCTTCCTTCTCCACAACTCGTGATCCCAAACCGAAGCACTTCCAGACGAGCCTTTTCTAGGTTAAATTCTTGTATATCCATATCTTTCTCCAAAACACTAGTTTTAGTCTTTGTGCTCTCATCCTGACCTGGCTTCAGCTTTCTTTTTTTATTTCTGCTGTGAAATTCCACCACTTCTACTTGTCGTCTGCTGTTCTTTAAGGGAGAGGGAGACACTGCAGCAGTAGGGACTTCGGGTCCTGAAGAAGGACCAGTGGGAGTGCCGGTAGCACACTGCAACTCTTCTCTGAGTTTCTTGAAGAAGCTGGAAGCACTCTTCTGGCTTCTTACAGGAGAATCAGGCAGGACAGCTGGCTCTGCTGCCAAGGCCATGGAAGCTCCTATATGTCTCTTCTTGGTTTCCCTTTTCTTCCCGATTCTCTTCCGTTCTGTTTCATCTTCTGTCTCTCCAAAGTTGTAGAGGTCCTGGAGCAGGGCGTCCAGCAGCGCCGGGGAGTCAGAAGACGGGGGCCGCCCTCTGCTTTTCATATTATCCAGTTTGGACCTCAGGTATAGAATATTGAGATTTCTCATATTACTGAGCTTGTGGCTCCCTCTCTTTTTTGACATTTCATTTGAGTTTTCCTCCTTACTTTTCACCCTCATTCCTCTTACCTTCCCCCCATAGGCAGCCCCTCTGTGTTTCACTGTATATCCTTGGATATTCATGTGTCCTTGAAGAATTTACCATGCTATTTGGTGGAGTACCTGTTTCTAATTTACATATGTACTATTGCACTAAGTCCTCCTTCTGTTTGTCACTTTTTCACTGAATACTCTTATTAAGATCTGGCCATGCTTCTATATGTGAATCTGGTTTATTACTTTAAACTGCTGCCTATGACTATGTAGAATGCACCATAACACTTTGCTCTCTATTACTTCCAGTGATGGACATCCAGTTGTCACCAGTCACAGCTACTGTAAGTTGCACTGCATTGAACATTTTCATGTATACTCTCTTTAGTCAAATGGAAGAATTTCTCTTAGGTCTAGGGACCACACATACTTATTTTATTAAATACTCACCTACTTTTTTTCACTACGTATTTATATCTTAGACTCCAGAATGACTGTATTAGCCTAATCTTATAGTCTGGAGACTTCTCACATCCTTATTAGCACTTGGTATCCCATGACTTTTCATTGTTGCCAGAGTTCCCTCCTCATTAATAGCAGGGCTTTTTGACTTGGTAATTAAAATTATTATTCTTATGTTATAATTTGTATTTTGTGAAGTTATATGCAATGACCAAATACAAGACAATCTTTTTGCAGTTTGAATAGGCATTGGGAATAACCCAGTGTTCTGATAAGTAGAGAGCTAGCTATCTGTGTGGCATGTCTAGGTTACTGTCTTCAAAGAAGCAGAAAACAGACTGTCTTTAATTGTAAAGAGGCTGTGACCATAGTTTACGAGAATTCAGAAATCACTTCTGTGTTAACTGTCACCTACAGAGCATCAGTAAGAAAAGCAGCTCACTGAATTTTCCCTGTAGATACACTGGTTCAGAAATTACTTTGTTTTATAACAAGGAACAATTTTTTAAAATGTAGCAGACATACTTATTTCCACGCTCCTCCATCCTACCCCCACTATCCCACACCCACACCTGCACATCTACGCTCTCCCTTGAAGTTGCTCTCCATCCACAGCCCCTACCAAAAGGGTCATCCTAGGACCATCTCAGTACCACGTGATCCTGCACTCTAGTCATAGCTTTACGATGAGGGAAGTTCATTGATCTAATGTTGGACTCATCTATAATCTGGGATGAACCCGTAAGAATCTCAATGACTTTGAACTGAGATGCAGTCACTTAGACACAGTATGCAGCTGCGCTATCAGGTCATGGAGATCCTGGGCCAGAGGCAGTACCAGACAGAGCTAAAGTCATGAGAAAACACAAATTAAGAAGTTGCCAAGGATCCTGATCTGTAGAGAGGAGACAAGAACAAGAGTGCAGAGAGAAGCAGTGACACAACCACCAGTCAGACAGCTGGGAGTATATGAACGAGCCAAGCTGGAGCCTTCCTGGGAAGAATCTTTACCTAGGTCCTTCCTCTAATTCACTCCCATTGTGTAGGAAATAAAGCTGATCAGACATTCTACCCCAAAGACAAGTCCTATTCGCTCCGGGCAAGGTGACTAACTTCAGGACTCTGTTTCCTCTAGTTCCCCAAATCTCCCTTCAACCAAGCACCACTCACCTTTTTTTTTAATTTTTAATTTTAAAGAGATGGGGTACAATTCAGGGTTAGGTATACAAGTGTTTATTACACAGGTACACTTGTTGATGAAACCACTCACCACTTTTAAGGGAAAATAGAACTTCTGAGTCTCCATTCCTTCTTACCTGTTTCAGGTAAACTTTGATAAACTATTCTCAAGGAGATGGGTATAAAATTGAATTGAGAAAAGAGGGATATGGCATTTATTAGGAAGTCAACTCCAGCATCCAATAATCACATATATCTCAAACCGACTAGAATGTCAAAGTTAGAAGTTATCTAAATATAATAACTCAGATATTTAATTTTTATATTAGTTAAACAATCACAGAATGTTCTCCTTTGGGTGCACTGGTGATGCTCTAAAAAAATTTTTTTTAATGAGATGAAACCATTGATGGAAGTCATTAAGGAAGAGGGATGTGGGAGGAAACCAAAAGAGAGTGTCCTATGGTTGTGGAGAATCACTTTCTCAGCAGCCAGAAATTCTGGAGTCTCAGAGAAAATCCTCCCTGACAAATGAGAACAAGCGAACCAGTCCCTCTCCATTTGCCATCATGAATTAGATGCTACCAAACCATGGGTCTCATTAAGGAATAAGCTAAATAGAGTGGATGTCTATGTTTTCCTTTACTCCTAAGCTCCTTTTCATGCAGCAGTGTGTAATTGTTAAGGGAATGGGCTATAAACTAGACTGTTTATGTCTTTAATTCTGGCTCTATCTTCCCAGTTATATGAACTTGAGCAAGTCACCTAGCCTCTTCATACTTCAGTTTACTCGTGTATAAAATAGAGATAATAATAGTGTTTCCCTCCTCCCTAGGGTTTTTGAGAATTTTATTTAGAATAGTGCTTTGGAGGCCAGGCTCAGTGGCTCAGCCTGTAATCCCAGCCCTTTGGGAGGCTGAGGCTAGTGAATTGCCCGAACCCGGGGGTTCAAGCCCAGCCCAGGCAATTCAGTGAGACCTCATCTCTACAATAAATCAAAAAAATTAACCAGGCGTGGTTGCGCACACCTATAGTTCCGGCTCCTTGGAAGGCTGAGGCAAAAGGATCACCGGAGCCCAGGAGGTCAACACTGGGATGGCTATGAGCATGCTACTGCACTCCAGCCTGAGCGGTGGAGTGAGACTCCAACTCAAAAAAAAAAAAAAAATAGTGCCTGTGCCTGGGAGATAGTGTTCTATTACTATAATTATTATTTTGGTAACAGCACCAAGAATCTCCTTCAGGGAACCACCGTCTCTCCCATTCTCAGTTCAATTGACTGAAGTGGACCTGACTTCCTGTCTTGGTTCCTCAAATATTGTCAAAACAGATTCTGTGAGAGTCAACATTAGGAGTTTTGGACTTTAGGGAAAGAGGCTCTTTTATTTTCTCTTGTTTTGCTAAACTAATGACTGTAAGCCTGGAGATGTTCGTAATCACCAAATTGAGAGAACCTGCCTGAGGATAATGCCAATGGTGGGGGGGGGGTGGCGGAATCTGTTGAACAACGGCAAGAGATCAAATCATTATGACATTATTCAAGCTTCTGGATCTAGTTCTGCCTGAAATCAAATACTCTTAAAATTTCTAATTATGTGAGCAATACATTCTCTTCTTTGCTTAACTAATATAAATTGTAATTCTGTTATTTATCATTGAAGGAGTCCTAAGTATTATAACAAATTATGATCAAAAAATTTTAGGGGCTACATAATTCATTTTTTAAAATTCATCCAAAATTTTCACTGAGTATCATCTACTCTGTTATACACTGTACTGGATATTGTGACACAACACTAAACAAAATGTAGTATTTACATTCTCATGGAGGAAGACCAACAATAAACAAATTAAAATTACTAGGTGAAACTACACGTAATTATCATTTTTCTAGGTCAAACACAGTTGAGTATTGACAAATACGGAATATGTTGAATACAGATTCACCCTAAAACCCATAGGTCACAACATAGTTACCCTCTACCTTAAGGGGTTAAATGCTCTGAAGGGAAACCCCTTGCTGGTTCCTAAGCAAATCACCCAAAGGGGCTTCTGGTTTTACACTTTCATCTCACAGGCCAGTACTCCTCTTGCCAATCATTTCTTCTATCACGAATTAAACCCAGTTAATATCGCAAGCTCTGTTCCGGCATAACAAGGAGAGAGATATTACCACCTTCGAAATCATTTTCCCTATCAGTTGGGTCCCTCATACTTGTAAAATCACATTGCTTACTAATATTGTTGCCATCTTTTCTTCCACATGTTGGCAATAACAGTCTGGCTCCTCACCTTCTTATCCCAGCCCACTTAATCCCAATGTGGCCCCTTTATAACTGATATCACTTGGCACTTCCTCTGCCTACTCCTGGTCTGAGTTTCTGATTCCTGCTTTGTTGCTCATCCCATGCCTCCCTAACATGGAACACCTGGCAGGCCCCCAGCTGTAGTTAGGGGGAAGGTTGCCTCTTGCCTGGCTGGTGCGAGTTCAACAGGGCTGAATCCAGTAGAATTCACAATTACGTGAAGAGGAGCAGGGTGCCAAGGGGGTGTGGAGGTGGACTATGAGTGGAGATTAGCATTCAGGAAGTTATCAGGAAGTACTCTGGAGGGTAACAGCTGTGGAAAGAGGAGGAAAGGAAGCAAGATTGGGTAGCAGGAGAAGTTGAGCTTTAATGTAGCCCCAGTGGAAGCCTTAGAACCCTACAGGGAGTTCTGAAGATGGATTGATCCTTAAGACTTGTTCTGAATTTGGGTAAGAGAGTAAGGCCTTTATAGTCCAGCATCAATCACTGGGTGGGGCCGTTCTGGCAAGAGGTATGCCAATAGCTGCAGAGGGCTCAAAGCTGAGGGTATCTGCTTAAAGCACTCTCAGCATTTAGAATTTAGATATGTCCTTTGTTCCGGAAGGGGGATCTGGGTAGTACAGCACAACGTCCACCACAGAGGGTAAGTAAAGGAAGGGAGTTCCAACAGCCACCAAGTCACAGAGAAAGGTCAGAACAATGAGCAAAAGCCAGAGCATGGTACTTAAGTATGACAACGGCCTCACCCATTTGTTGATATGTTATCAACAGTATGCTTGTTATTTAGAGTTTGTTTTATCATCTTAATTTTAGTTGCAGCCCTTTCCTACTTATTGTCAAGTCCTTTTGGCCGCTAACTAAGGGTTGTTTTTTTTAAAGTCAATCAAATGCTTATCGAAAGAATGAGTAAACAAATGAATCATTAGTGATTAAAAGGAGAGAAACAAGACTATAATTCATATTCTCTACAGAACTGCTTATGTTTAAAGAAGGAATCAGGTCATTTTATTGTCAACATTTATATTTAGAAAAACCTAGACTCCATCAGAAAGCTATTAGAACTAATCAACAAATTCAGTAAAGTTGTAGAATACAAAATCAACCTACAAAAATTAGCAGCATTTCCACATACCAACAGCAAACATTCTGACAAAGAAACCAAGGAAATAAAATAATTTCACTTTTTAATTTCTCAACAAATATTAGCTGAGCAATCTGTACTGAATTTTGTAGGACTGCAAACACAAATGAGAAAGGATTCTTGGTGTCAAGAAACTTGCCTTCCAGTTGTAAGTCATACAAACAAGTAATTCCAATGAGAGACAGAATGTGTCACCACCATAGGAACAACCCAAATTGCCCCAGGAGTTGGGAAGCTCCAACCTCTCTAAAACCTGGGTTGTGGCAGAAGAGTTTGGGGAGGTAGTTGATGAGTATGTTCAAAGCTGCAGGAATGACAGCAGACAAAGGAAGAACAAGTTATGCAAATTAACTAGATGATGGGGTAAATTTGTGGAATGGTAAACAATAACACCAAAATATAGGATTATGGTCAGCTTCTGAAAATGTCCTAGCAAGTCTCAACTACACAGACACTGAGTTTTAAGAGAAAAACACTCTAGTATTCTTTGCTGCAATTCTTAATTTTATTCCCTGCAGAAGTGGGTCTATTTGGGAACAATAATTTATTTGTGGACTTCAGTGTTTTCATTTGGTTCTACCATTTTCAAAAGGTAAGGGATTATTCATAAGCACATGTGAAAATCATCTCAGCAATTGTATTGGTTTATAATACCAAAGTGATTCTGAAATGCCCTAAACCCATCAATATGCTTGAATATTACCTAAGCATTTCTAAGAGATCCTTAATCATTCTTTATTTTTGATTTGAGAGGGGGAGTGATCTCACTCTGAATACCATCTAAGAAAAAGAAAGCTATCAGAAAAATTCATTGGGCAGCTAATAACTAAACTTCTACTCTCAAAAAGTGTTGAACCAGTTGACAATAGGAGAAGTGATGAAATAAAGGCGAAATGGAAATGTATTTCACTTCTAAGGTTCACCGGTACTAAATTAACTACATTACTTCTCTAAAATAGTTCTATTTTAGGCTAATTTGCTTCCAAATAATCCATGGGGTTGGAGTGAATAGGAAGAGTTAAAACAAGATTGGCCATGAGTTGACAATTGTCAAAGTTGGGTGACAAGTGTATCAGGGCTCATCTTACTATTCTTTTTACTTTTGAATTATGTTTAAAATTTTTCATAATAAAAAATCAAAATAAAAAATAAAACTAAGTAAAATAAAATAAAAACGGGTTTAATTATAAACAGTGATAAGAATAATTTGAGATTTTGGATAAACTTAGGAAAACAAAAGTAAACACCACATTTACTTATATTTCCATTGCTATCAGTTTAGTCCTTCAGAAGTAAAGCCAACCGTGGCCAAACCTCATCTCTGAGAATCAGAAATTTTATCTTTGTTATAACCTTAGTGTTCAGCTAGATCCATGTCTAAGTTATCTGCCAGCATTTTGGTAATAGTCTTGAGGCTCACACTGAGCAGAAAGATGGACCGTTGAATTAGAGCAGGACGGCCCCAAGTTTCTTTTGAAGAAATCCATGATTAATGTGTTCTCACATCTCCCTCAGCAGGTTACACACTGGAAAGGTCTTTCCAGAAGACTTTCTTTAAAAAAAAAAAAAAAAAAATTCACAGTGCCAGGCAGATTCATGAATATCTTCTAGTTACAAGAAAGTCATCCAGACTGGAGATTTGCCAAAGGGCATACTTTGGCTTCCTGCCAGTATTTTGTAGTGGGGAAACATTATGTTGAGGGACTTCCTTTGCTCTAGTGAAAGCTTTCTAAAGGTCAGAAAATTATCCATTTTACCCACACACAGTGTCTGACATTCACAGATTTATTGTGGCTCAGGAATTCATGACATGTCCTTAGAGTTTACTCTAGATGACAAAGAGAGTAGAAATATGATAATGAAATCATTATACATAAACATTAGTCTTTTCTACACATTTTCCTTACACTACCTCTCATCCCTAAAAGTGCAAGTAATGATTTTATTTGCTTCATTGTATAATTCTTGAAATAATTTCCAAAAATGGTTTCCCAGAATAAACATAATAGCATTCGGTTTACAGTAACTAAACTTGAGATACCAAAGCATAAATATACTTCTATACATTTTTAAATTAGGTCATCACATTTTATAATAGTTTTATTTTTAAGCTGTACTTTTCTAACAAAACATTTGATGTTAAAGAAGGGAACTATTACAAGGATAGATTGTTTCTATCTCATTATACTCTACTCTGATTTTCTTTGTTACACTAAATACTGAAATTAAAGAAAATTAGTGTCTTTTTGTTGCTCTTTGTTAAATAAATAGGGAAAAAGCATGCACACAAATTGCTAAACTTTAACAAAGCAATGCATAGGGTTTTATTCTTTTTACAATTAAAGTTTACCTCAAGTCTTTTTCATTCAATGCCAGACCTAAGACCACCAACTTAGAAATAATTTCTAGTTTTTAATAGTCCCCATTAATATCTATGAAAACACAGTAAATGCGTAATTTTCACATCAGGATATGGAACCACAAGAAGTGAATTATTTATATGGACTACATAAAAGTAACCTAGCAGTACCAAAGCTTGCCAAACAAAAGTATCCTTTATAATTTCCATTCATTCAACAAAGATTCATTGAACTCTCACCAAATGCTTTGCACCAAGGCAGATGCTTGAAGGAATGCAAGATACATGACATGAAATTCCTGTTTGAGAGAAGCAAGACTCCAGCTCAAAAGACGCAAGAGTATGTGTGCACACACGTTCACACCTACACAAAATACCCAGTTATGTGATTACAGGCCCAATAGCAGTCACAGTAGACAAGGACATAGTGGCTCAGAAGAAATCATGACCATTAATTTTTGTAACCATCTAGGAAGTTGTCATGAAAATGGTGGGGCATTATTCCAGAGGATAAACCAATAGCTAAGGACTCTATTCCTCACAGACGTATGCATCTAGTTGAAAAGAATTCTGCTGATGCTCCATTACCCTGGATAAATATTTTTATACCTAGACATCCCTCTTTCTTATTTTCCCCACCGCACACCCATCAGCTGCTTATGCGTGCTGTGCCTGTTGCTATGATTCCTACATGTTCTGCCAGGAATCCTAAGCAAAAGTGAATCTTAATCTCTGAGCACTAAAGAAAATGATGTTATGTTAATAACACATTCTTATGTACAAATGAAATGACCTCCTCAGAACTCAGAATTGAGAAAGGGAATATATATAAACACAAATATGAATGGATTATCTGAAGAACTTGTACCATGAATTGAACCAAACCAGTCTCCTCCACAACTATTTGCCTTTGTGAATGGATGACTAAGTTAGGTAGTAACTAAGTATTCATACTTTGTAGTTAAGTTTTCTAGATGTTTTTGAACCTGCAAATTCAATCTATTTCTTTTTTCTGAACTTTATAATTTTAATTGTTAAAATCAGCGCTAGAAGAATGTATTAATAGAAACTTAGTGTATATATGCATAAAGGTGAGAAAATTAAAATTAGATAGAAACTGCAGAATGTTAACAGAGCTGAAATTGTTTTTCTTTTTAACCCTCTGGGGTTAAGCCTCCCACAATGAGATACTACAATTTCATCATAAGATAACGGGCGAGATGACTGGCATAGAATAGGTATTAAAGTGGCACAGAGGCTCTCCAGAATGGAGAAACATTTCTATTCTTCCTTAAGACCTTTTTCTGCTTTGTTTTCTTCAGAACTTGACTGAGATTAAGACATTTCACACATGTGTTAAGCCTTATTCGGAGAAGTCAAGCCATGTATCTTTTCTTAACAAACTGCCTGCTCTCTGTACCAAGAACATGGATGTTTTTTTCACATATCATGCCAAAAAAGAAATCAATTTACAGCCTGTTATTCAAATTAGGCCAGCTGTGAATTCCTCTCTGTGCAGGGAGTTTTTATGGCCATCCATTCTTATAGTTGACAGTTGTTTAAGAAATATGTGTTAATTTTACCAATTGAAATTGTATTTATTAAGAAATTTCATGCACTTGGAAAGATATATGACTTGAATAGGCTTGCTTTGTTGAAAGTGAGCAATCCAGATCTTTGGGAGATATAAGGACTAACTTTTCAGGCCAAGGTGCCCCTTCAAGCCATGAAACAGTAGGATTTATTTTACCACTGAGGTTAGGGATAGCCAAAATCTTACTCTGGACTATGAGTCTATGACCAGTCCAAAACCTGTAAGACTTTGTACATTTCTGAGATTAAGCAAAGGTGCCTCTGGCTCAAAAAGATGTATCTTCATGAGGCACAGAAACAAGGCCTGAGCGACTAGGAACCAGATACAAGAATCCACTTCTTCCCAGCTTTGCTCATCTCTAGTGCCATTTTATCCAGTATCCTTGATGACTCGCTCAACAGCAACAGATCTCATG
Organism: Carlito syrichta; assembly: GCF_000164805.1. Classification (NCBI taxonomy): domain Eukaryota; kingdom Metazoa; phylum Chordata; class Mammalia; order Primates; family Tarsiidae; genus Carlito; species Carlito syrichta. Next base: position 307,578 of record NW_007258153.1, on the reverse strand, counting down.
CGAGTGAATTCATTTCTGGACCAACAGGAACCAGGAAGACTAGACAAAGGATTTGAGATCTTGAAGAAAAGGTCTGGAAATATACAAGACTTTTTTTTAATCCTTAAAAGAAAGTTTTTAAAAATGAACTTTCTTCCTTTAGGAACCTGCTCTTATAGTTCCCTTTCTCTCCTCTGACTATCCCCCTCATCATTCTTTTCTGGAGTCTATTGGGTTACCATCCAAACCCACAGTGACACCTGCTGGCTCCTCAGGAATGGCTGGACTGAGTCCCTGCAGTGGCCTTGCCTAGTCCACAGTAAGCAAATGAGCCATGACAGCAGACATTAAATACTATAGCATTTTTAAAGAAATCTAGACAATGAGAAAAAAATTAACTGAATAGCGCCTAGGGAAGTTTTGGAGGGGAGAGCTCCGCAGGGAAATCTCCCTGAACTGTTACAGATACAAAATTTAAGAATTGTAGGTGTTTTTACCTCAAAAAATGAGCCAGAAGGACATCCTGAACTAAGAACCAATTATTAAGACTTAAGAAAATAGTTATGCTAATTACTCATGGAAAGCCACTTTTCACATTGGTTTTCACTGGTTGCACTATAATCCAAAGGAGGTTACATAGCATTATCTTCATAGAGTCTCAAAAAGAAACGCAGAAAAGAAAACACGGAAAAGAAAAACATTGCACAAATGTTTATTTCCCTTAAAAAATATTGATTAGACTTCCAGCACAAAGGGTTAAAATTTTAGGTCCAAGGCAGTCCTTCTTACTATTTGTCAAGAGCACCCGATCCCTGGCTAAGTCTCTTTACTGAGGAATATTCATATTTTGATAATCCTAAGCATTCATACATTGGTTATTTTGACTGGGTACATTTTTGAGGATGTTTGCTTTGTTTCAAGCAAATCCGTTTCTGACTTGAAAGTACAAATTCTAGTAAAAACAAAGACAACAAGAATATTTTTTAACTTTAGTACCTTTTCTTAAAATATTTACACTTTTCATTTGAAGGTTAAACCCCGGGAAAAGTTCTCCATACACATGTTCGTATTTGAAACAGGAGGTTGTCTCCAAGGACTTGTAGCAGCAAATGTGTATTGGACAAAAATGTTGGTCTTCTTCATCCTTACTCTGTGTTCCAAAAGCCAAAACTTCATTTTAGCATGACCTTAGAAGAATAGTGATGCTTTTAGCTTTTCCTGGTATTTGGTGGAAGGAATGTTTTCATTTGACTGCAGATGTCACTTGGTTTACAGGAAGGATTTGGTAACACGCTCATGCCAGTCCTGCACTTACCCCAGATTTCTTGCTATGTAGGAAGAACACATGTCAAAGCTCACTGTTTGTTAAATGGAAAAGATTCAGTATACCAGAAGCTTCTATTATAAACATTGTGACTTCATGCAATTTACAAAATGTTCTATCTCCATTAAACAATAAACCCTTGACCCCAGAGCTCAGTTTCAGGATTCTACGATTTGAGAAGGTAGACATAATGGATGGCAATAATAAATGAAAAGTTCAAGAGGTTAAGAAAAACTGTTTAATTGTTTCTCTAGAGCGTGGGCTGTAGAAGCCTTGCACGTCTGCCTTCTTCATGGAAACACTGCATGGAAAGAATCCATCACTGCAGGCCAGGCAGGGCATAAAAGCAGGTTGCTGGCCCTCAGCTGTGTTTATGAACAAATGCTCTCTCGATACCCTTCCATCTCTGAACCTTTGCAGTTCTTGCCAGGGGAGATGCAGTGCCAGTCGTAAGGCTCAGCATCTGTTTTCCAAAGAGCTTGGATTTGTTAGCATGAGAAATTCATTGCTCATAGTTGCTTCCCAGCTGTGGCACTAGCGAGTTTAGCCTTTTTGCCTTATTTATTTGTAGAAAACCATGTCCTGTCCTCTCTTGGAAGTTCCCTTATATAACTAGTCCTGGGCACAGGCCACTGTGCTCTCAAATCCAGGTCCATTAAGTTGCCTTATTAGTAAAGAGCTACTCCTTAAAAGTCTCTACATTTCAACTTCAGAAGATTGAGGTGTCCACAGGAGGAAAGGACTTGGTGGTTCCCAAGGGATCATGTTCTCTAGGTCACTTGTCCAAGAAATAGGCCCAGTCTATAGACTCGGGCCCTGGTAGGAGAAATAGTCCAGGGAAAGCTCCCAGTGGAGCTTTGAAGGCTACGTGAAAAGCCTTCCTGGAGGCAAAGGACTGGAGCAGATCTGCTAGGAATTCCTCACAGGGTCCCCAGTGCATTCAGAGCAGGAGCCAGCAAAGAATGCTTTGTTAAGTCTAGATCCAGGATTCTACTGATAGCAGGCAAGTATTCTTGTTGTTGCTGGATGAATGTGAATTTTTTAGAGCTTCCTATCCTTCAGTCCATCTCCAAAATTTTTACAGTAAATTGCTCTCTGTCCCACTCCATCTAGACTTGCAGAAACCAGATAGGCGCAGCTGCTTCGATGAAACTTGGCTTCTGAACTCTAGAAGAAAAGAATCATGAAGCCTGGGACATAGGATGGGAAAAGAACTTGGTTTGCTTTAACTGAGGCACTGAGGATTTTTCATCAAAATCTGAAAAAGCATAGAAATCAAAATTGTAATGAAAAAATTATAGCATGTTATTCATTCAGTGTCTTAATGTAGAAGGCACTGTTACTGGCATGCCCCATCAAAGAGGGGAAACTGACTTTTCTCATCATGTGAACTCCAGGAGAAGAGGTGTGCAGAGCAATGGAGAAAGAACCAGAGCTTTGAGTTAAAGTTCTAGATTCCATTATTACCTAGCTGGGTAATGTTGAGAAAGTTATTTAACTTCACTAACCCCTAGGTTTCTAATCTGTAGAATAGGGATACTAATAGTGCCAACCTCAGAGTGTAGTAAGGATTAAATGACGCAGTGCACCTGAGAATATCCTTATAGGGTCTGGCACTCCTCAGTCACTGCTGGCAGTATCTATTACAATTAAGCCATCCACTGTGAATATAAAGGCTTTGAATCTCAATCTTGACATTCACACTCTACGTGACCTCAAACAAATTTCTTCCCTTTCCTTTGGTTCAGAATCTACCGTTAGGTATTGCTGGGATGAATAACAGAATGAGTAAAATGTTTCTTGTTTCCAATCTGTATGAGATTCCAGTGGAATAACAGTTTGATTTTTTTAAAAAATGCTACCCATTGAGAGTGGACTGGATTAAAAAAAAATGTGGTACATATATATGGTGGCATATTACACAGCCATAAAGAAAGACAAACATATGGACTTCACAGTAACTTCAATGGATTTAGGGTCCATTATACTCAGTGATCTATCACAGAAAAAAAGAACTGAGTACCACATGTTCTCACTCATAAGTGGACCCTGAACATTTATCCTAATACTACATGAAAGGGATTGGCAGTAGCAGGTCACTGCCAGGGCAGGGGGACCACATTACACTAATAAGGGTACCTGATCCCAAACCAGGAGAGGTGAGAACCAAAGGGAGGCCCAAACGTAACCCGTACAACAACCACTTAAGTACCTAACCCTGAATTGTACCCCATATCTTTAAAATCAAATAAAATCATAAAAAGTCTATGCCCTAGGAACAGATGGTCTTATTCCATTTTTATACTGCACTATATAGATAACCTCCCGACAGGAGGGAAATTACAAACTCCACGGCCTCAATACTAACTCAAAAACACATGGGAAAGGGCACATGAGTGGACGTGCTGGGTCCAGGTTGCCTGGCCTCCAGAAGGAGAAAGCCCAGGTGAGCCAAAAGTCAGCAATGGGCTGGAGCAGAATTTCTCTACTGCTATAGCCCACTCACACTACATATGTGTGTGCCTCAGATGGAGTGAGCTTCAGAGGGAGGAAGACAGGGTGGCCTAAGTGCAAAGCAGGGAGGCATTGGTTTCAGGCACAAAACTTAAGAGGGTGCAAAAAGATACCCAGTAATCAAATAATATTTCAATACAGTCCTTTGAAATAAAACTTAATGCATAAAACCCCATATGGAACAAAATATAATTTTAAATAAAGACAGGATTGTGAGGTTCGGAGACACCTCAGAAGACATGGGCTGGGACTAACTTGGGGGTGTGGCTGCATCAAAAGAGATCGGATACTGGCTGAGTCACATGGGATGCTAGAAGGACTCTGTGGAAAAGCTCTTAAATGTCCAAAGCCCATTTCAAAGGCTTGCCCCCAGAAAGCCTTGTATTCATCCTTGCTTTATATTAGACACATGGAAAGCTCCCCACCCTGGCTGGGAGATAATTTGAGAAGTATGCTCTTTCCTGCTCTGGGTTCATTCAAAGCAAATTTTTATTTTGGGATTCAAAGACAAAAATTGCTTATCAAAGAACTCAAGAGATTTTGTGAACCCAGATCTGATATTTGCCATGCAATATTTTGATGAATGAGAGTTAAATGATTCCAAAATACACAGATTAAGTTTCCCCAGAATATACATGGTTTGGGGAAATGAAAGGGAAATGGTGCTTTGAGCAAAACACATTTTGGGCTCTGCTGAACCCCAAATATTTTTAAAATGCCTACAAAGCATGCCAAACCCCAAGTGCTTCTGGGCTCACATATTCTAGCTCTTTACTTGAGAATATCTTTCTACCATCATTCTCCCCAGGAAGCTCCACTCTGGACAGGAAGTCTGTAACTCAATTTTCCCTTCTGTAAATAAAGGCATCTCCAAATGATGTAAGCCTGACATTCACACCAGAAGGCAAGAAATAAAGGTAAATACAATGATTTCAGATCTTGTCCTCCACACAGGATCATCATACAATTAGGCAATGAGATGCCAGGTGCTAACCTTCGGGGGGGGACTCATCAAACAAACAGCACCCGTTCTCACGAAATGTTATACTTCATCACAAGGCCTTGGGAAAACAGCAATGGCATCACCAGGCTCATGAGTTTTTACTGAAATCCAAATATACAGATGAACTAGTGAGCACTAGTCTGACCAAATTTAAAATTTGCTTATAATAAATAACAAACAGTAAGTAACAGATAACACAATGCGCTTTTGCAAGGGTTATGATCCCTCTCCCCAGAAGCAATGCTGTAACTGGGCAGCCAAAGCAAAGGATCTAAATGATGATGACACCAAAAAGGTGTGTTTGGAAAGAAACTCTCATTACATATATGTGATAATGTTTTCCTAATTACTCTAGAGCAGGATTGTAAACAGGCGTCGGACAGGTAAAAATTGTGTTTCTGAGTCAGAGAACCCAAGGCAGCCAACAAGAGCTGGAGACATAGTTCTAAGGTTTGCAAATGGATTAGCAGGGTACCGTTGAGATGTTTCCGTTTGTGGGTTTGTTTGGTTCCCTCATTGGCGTGAGAAGCTATGCACATTTCTTCAACTCTGGAAGCAACGAAGGAGTCCTATTCACTGGGGTTTGTGAATCAACAAAGAGGAATGGCGTTTCATATTTATATATGTCTCATGTAGCCATTAAAAATCTTTTACGAGTGTGAAGCCATTATTAAATCAAGATGGGCTCTAGGTCACAGACCCTTTCATGACATTCCCATAGTGCTAATGAGACAAATAATATCTCTTCACAGTACGACAGCTGCCTCCAGCGCCTAATCCAGTGTGCCTCTGTAGTTAAAAACTCTACAGGAAAAAAAAGAGAGAGAGAGACCATTAGAATTATCCTACCCCAGGAACTTTTTCCTTTTCTTTGTCTGAACAAAAAAATGCAGTTTCTAACTCAACTAATAGTAGACTGGAATTTTGTGTGTGCATATGTGTGTGTATCAGTTGGAGGGATTAAATAGAGAACATAGACTCAAAATGACTGAATACGTGGAGATGAATAACACACATGAGCATCTGTTAGCCACGGGACCACATGCCTTCTGTCTCCAGAGGGTATTTACCTTCTCATGTTCATGGATGGCATTATGTTCCACCCTGACCTAAGTCATCTACTATTTCCATCTCTTCAGTTGACAGAGGAAGGAAAGAACAATGATGACAAAAGCATGGAAATGCTAATAAAAGAAGAGAAACATACTACATAAGAGAAATATGTGGATGAACACGGATGCTTTAAATTTTATATGGCAACTTGTTTGGGAAGATGGGCCTTCCTTATGAGGGATACTTTACATTTGCCAAAGCATAACCTTTGTTACACCCCATTGCCAAACCATATTCTACAGAGAGAAGCAACCACACAAATGAACAGTAAGACATATATGTAAATGCTCCCCAACACATTTCTTTCCCTTTACCACAAAGAAGATAGAATTCTACATTCAGCTGCCATCAGAATGTGGCATTTCCTACCAAAAGTAATTTAATGGCAACCAGCGAACTGTGAGAATGAAACACAAGTGCCTTGTGGTTTCCAGATCATATATTCAGCACAAAACTTCATTACTACCTATTTTTATATTATACACAACAAGTTTTTAGTTCTGTATAGCATTCATTAAGATGAAATAATAATAAAAGACTATATAATACGAACCTCGAGTTCTGATATTGATGCTATTTGATGGACATTGATAACAAGAGAGAAACCAATTTCCAGTGGTTTTTCAACTACTGACTAATAACGACAAGGCATTCAGAAGAAACTTTAATGATTGAGAAATGGTAGCAGAAGGGCAACAATTACAATGGCTATCTTTTAGTTCACTTATCTTGGTTACTGTAATACTATTAATCATAGTGTCACAATATTCAACTAAAGTTCAACAAGCTTCTCTGATGTTGTCAAGACTCATTTGATCATAAAGAGCAGAGGCAGCTCATTCATGGTGCCCCAAGATGCCCCAGGACATTGGATGAACTGAAACTGGAAACAAAACCAGTCAGGAACTGAGAGGACGTCTGTTTTGAGCCTGTGAACAAACTCACGTGTGTGTGTGTTTCTTTCTCCCTTTCTGTCAGAAACTACATGGAGCCCACTCACCAGTGGATCTCTGCTTTGTTCTCCCCATTCTCTTGATGCTCATCTTCATAATTTCAGCTTGTCATTGCTGCCTGGGCCCCAGGTCTACCTTGTGACCCTTCAAGTCAGTTTCCAAAGCTAACCTGCCAGTCTCCGAGTTTCCCCTAGTCCAAATTCCAACAAAGAGCAGAGAAAGGGCATCTTCTTTTTTCCTCCAGTCAACGCTCCCGAAGGCCAACTGTGATCCTAGGCATAGGCCATCCTTCGATCACATGTACCCCATCAATCCATCCAAGTCTCACCAGGCCCTGGAGTCACTGATATTGCAGGGGCTGTAAGAGGAGACAGTCAAGCCAGCTCACAACACAGAAGGCATGAAAATGACTAAACATGACACCAGTGAACTGCTGCTGTCAGCAAGAACACAGGAACGTACATAGGCCATGTGACACCAGCCGTGTTCCCACCAATGGGAAACTCTGTTTTCACTTCAGTCTGGAAACAATTCATAGGTAAAAGTCTTCTCCTCTGTACCATTTTATTAAAAGGAAAAAAAATCAAACTATAAGAGTGCACAGGGTAAAAAAAATAAGTATTTCTTGCTAAAAAGTAACTAGAAGAAGCATTTTTCAGACTGAACTGGATGGAGCAAGCTATCCTTGGAAATAAAATTGGTTCAAACTAAACAGCAGCAAACACAACAAAAGTGTACTTCAAATAAACTTGGAGTAAATACTCTTGGGGCCCTGAGATGTAGAAATGACCATGCTAGAATAGTCCACAAAAGGATAAGGGTGACACTTGGGAGAGGAGCAACAGTCACTAGATGAGCCAAAAGAAGAAGTTCTATGTCAAGAAGATGCTGATGATATTATTATCAGTCATTATTGTCAGTAACAGGATTAGTGTCATTTATCAGTTACCCTTGGTCTGGGCTTTTCAGCCATCCTTAGTGAGGAGGGACTTAGAAAAGAATGTCCAAACCTAGTTGTGTTGCCCATGGTTATGCCTACAGTAACTGGATGCATATATACGTGATTTTCAACCCATGGCTGAATTTATACACACACCTCTCTCGTTCGTGTAATCTAGAAATGGATACTTCCGTTGCCGTTTATCTGAACAGCTTTCCACAAATGGCGAGATTGTAAGACAGCAAACCCGTCTGTATTTTTTCTTTCAACATGTTTTAGGTGCCTATGGCCAGATCATCCTGAACATGCCTAATCTCATCAAAATGTCTTACGCGATTGCCCATTTCCTGCTACCTTCTCACCCATCTCCCACACATCTCTAAGAAAGAAACAAAAATGACCAGAAATCTTCTAGTTCACAAATCTACTCCCAATCTGCCACTGTAGGAGCAGAAAGTGTGTTACTCAATTTATTCTATCAGAATACAAGTCAACCCATTGTTTGTTTGTTTGTTTGTTTGTTTAACGACTTAGATGTTGTGTTCAGGACAAACTAATTCAAGAACACCTGAAATCTTCCTTGCTAGTACCAGAACCTAAAGCTCTATCATGGCAGCGGTGAGCAGCATGCCTGGATTTTTTTCCCCAGAGCATAGGACAGTGTTTGGCCCAAGGTAGTGACCCAACCAATATTTGTTGAATGACTCAATTAATTATTGATAGTGGGAGGAAGGAAGGAAAGGGCAAAGGGAAGCAAGGGTCACTAGTCACAATTTTGCAGGATTTTCTTTCCACTTTGTTAAGTATTATTATACTAGCAGGATCCAATTTTGGATGCTTTACTAAACACAGCTATTAGATCATGCTGAATGACAGAGAACATCTCAGTTACTTTCAGTCTAAAAGAGCAACACACAAAAATGGCAGTTCTCCTCCCTCTCACGAAGGTAGTGAGTAGTTCTGGGGCTCTAGAGTCATTTTCAAATAGAGTCATTACGATTTGACGTTTTGGAAATTACTCAGTTAATACTAAAATGCGACTTGATACAGCAATCAGAGATTCTAGAAATGAACAATGATAATGTTAATTATGATTGAGGACCCTGGCCAAATTCTGATTACTATTTGTAATTTCATCATTGGAGTCGTAATTCACTGCCTATTAGCTCATATCAATGTCTGGTTATAAAAGTGTTTGTAATGTTTACAATGAGCAGCCTTGGTGATTACAGTCCTATAAATGTGTGAATAATTGAGAGGTTAGGCTGCAGTACACGCCTCATCAAGCTTCCTTTTCAAGTCTCAAGTACATCAAGCTCAACACTAGACCTCAATTATACTTGAATTGCCTGCAAGAAAAAAAAGAGTTAAATTAACAAAACTGTTTTAAAAAAACCTCTCTGCTTTAAATTTACAACTGAACAATAGAAATAGTTCACTCATTTAAGGGTTGATTTCATCTGGTAAAGATTCCACTGCATTTAAAAGGCAAAGAAAAAAAAGAGCTTTGGAATTTATTGAGCTTCTTTCTTGGTCCCCAAGAAGATAGATGGAAAGTCAATCTTGATTAAATGGGCTGCAAAATGGACTGGATTGCTAGATTTATATTCAGCACAATCAGTGGAGAGAGAAGTGAACTGCTTATATATGTATGATCCAACAAGATCATATTACAATGGTCTCAGTAAGTTGCAAAGAACCCACCAATAAAGGTTGGTGCAGTGCATACCACCCAGAGAGTACCTACCAACTTTGCTTTGACTCCACCAGAGAGAGTTCTGCAGTTTGCAGCTGAAACTAGTCCAACACATGTGAAAGAGTTCTATCCTTTTCCACTAATAAAAATACAGTTTTATTAAATTGGAGTCTCACTCTATTGCCCAGGTTGGAGTGCAGTGGCACACTCACAGCCACTGCAGCCTCGACCTGCTGAGCTCAAGTTATCCTTCTGCCCCAGCCTTTCAGGTAGCTGGAACTACAGGCACATGCAACCATGCCGGGCTAATTTTTTTTTTTAATTTATTGTAGACACAAGTTCTTGCCAAGTTGCCCAGGCCGGTCTCAAACTCCTAGGCTCAGGCAATCCTCTCTCCTCTGCCTCCCATAGTGCTGGGATTACAGGCTTGAGTCACAGTGCTGGGTCATAAAAATATATTTCATGTAATACTATTGTAAAGGATACTCCAAGATTCAGGGATAACTCCACACTGCTCTAATATGAAAACGTGACAGAAGAAAAAGGTGACAAGACTTCAAAAATAATAATCATCCACAAAATTCAGACTTAATTCTAATTCTAATTCATATTTATTTTAATACAATATGCTTTGCAATCTGCATAATAGTCCAAGTGGAGATAATCTTGAATTACTCTTCTTATGCAGAGGTTTTTTATTTAAACCATCTTTAAGAACACCATCTATAGATACACTTGACAAATTCCTTATCCTGAAACTTATACTTATGTAAAGCAAGCTTTATATATATATTTATATGTACACACATATGATGTATATATGTGTGTACATTGCCACCCAACTGTACATTAAAAAATGATGAAGATGATATATTTTATCTGTATATTCTACCTCAACAAAAATAAATACACTTTTAAACAATTTCTTGATTTGCCTGAACTCCTTGTCTGCACCTTACCCTAGAAAAAAGTAACATAAAACAGGAAATGTTAGAATCCTAGTGTTGTAAGAAGCCTATTCTCTCACTGTAAAGAGGAGGAAACAGGCTGGGCACAGTGGCTCACTCCTGTAACCCCAGTACTCTGAGAGGCTAAGGCAGGAAGATTGCTTGAGGCCAGGAGTTTGAGACCAGCCTGGGCAACATAGCAAGATTCTATTTCCACTAAAATACAATAAAAGATAGAAAATGTAGCTGGATGTGGTGGTGTGTACCTCTAGTCCCACAGACTTGAAAGACCGGGGCAGAAGGCTCGCTTGAGCCTGGCAGGTCAAGGCAGCAGTGAGCTATGATCATGCCAGTGCACTCCAGTCTAGGCAACAGAGCAAGATCCTGTCACTAAAAAATAACAAGAATAATTTCTTTAAAAAGAGAGAAGAGTAAGGAACAGAGGCTTAGAGAGTTCAGTGACTCATTCAGGGCTCACACAGCAGGGCTGTGGCAAAGCTCGGACCACACTGTCACTCTCTGGTGCTTCCCTGATGTCCTCTATGCTGTCCGTCTCCAGCACCAGATTCTGTGCCACAACTGCCACCATTTTTCCCTCCCATGCACACACGACTGCAGAAACACTGCAATTCGATTCGGAAAGAATTCCTGTGTGCCTCCCAAGGTAAGGCAGACAGGTTCAGAGTGAACGAAGGCTAAGCTCCTGTCCTCAAGAGGCAGGCAGACAGGCACGTTCCCAGATGACAGTCATCCACAATCACTAACCTCACATGAGAGATCCCTCAGAAATGGCCAGTGCAGGGAAGATACAGGAACCAAGAGAGAGTCATTCCAGGTTAGAACCCCTAAGAATGCTTTTAGATAGAAGTGGCATTTGAGGGCAGATGAGGAAGATCTGGGGTCAGGTGACATGGTATTCATTCTAGGGAATTTGTTTATTCTACCAGACAAGTTCAATTTTAACCCATTAAAAAATGTGATCTAAAAAAATGGGATAGACTACAGCAGTTGATAGACAGTGGGTCAGATTGTTACTACAGACTTAACTGGTCTGCAGACCACTAAATGCCCATTTATCCACGACTTTGCCCAAGTTATTTGTATAAACAAATCTATTCCCAACACAAGGACTTCATTTTATAGAGGGACATTAAGGACAGACATTTTATTCATTTTATGAATTTTTTTTAAAAATGCGGACCAGAGAAGATTGAAGACACAGCTGGCAAGTGGCAGAACTAAAGCTAAAACCCATTTCTTCTCTGCATTTTTTCTGCATTTTCCATGCTGTCTTTACAAGTTTACTGCTCTTAAATTCCTTTTCATGTGCATTGAACAAGATTAAAGAAGGCTAAATGCCAAGTCACAAACTTTCAGAATACCACTACAAAACCAATTTTGATAAATCAGACATCGCTGTTACACACTGTAGACTCACAAACCACCATCACAACTGTGATCAGCAACCTAGTGTGATCGGGCAGTATCCTCTAGACATGGTCTGTCAGGCATTACATATATGCTTGCCTTCTTTCCTAAGAAAACTGGAAACACCTGAATCATGTTAGGTCACTTCAGGGTTTCTACAGCTGGGTTTTATGCCTCTCCCCTCTTAAGGAGTTGACAGTCTGGAAAAATCTTGATATTCAGCCAAGAAAACAAGAGCCTTTCATTTTGAGCATGGACATTTCTATATGTTCTGGCAAAGGAATGAGGAGAGTGAGATGGAAATAATTCCTTATGGTGTATAAATAAAAGCATGGGCAATAAGAAAGATGGGTCATGACATTCTAGTAAGGATATATTAAGCAAGAAAAAAAAAAAACACTCTGTTTTCCACCTAAACAATCCTCTTTGGCCTAACAAGTGGCTGCATGACTCAATCAATAGCCTTGGTCAGTAGTGGACAGTGGCTGGTAACTTCAAGCCACCTGTGTTTCTATTGGACCATCTGCTGTGTGGTTCCACACAGCTGGGCCTCTGCTCTGTGGTTCCTCCACCCTCTCTCAAAGAGACACTTGAAAATCTCCTCTCTCCAAGCAAAGAGCAAGGGGCCAGGGGTGCGGCAGCCCTGGTTACCCTTGTAGCACTCTATTTCTCTGGTTGCAAAGCTTCTGATGTAAAATTAGTCATCAATTTAGCTATTTTTTTCCATGAGCCTGAACTCTGGCTTTCTGAATGTAACGTGTAGATGTAAAAGATCCAAACCAAGGGCAGAGCGGCAGTTTCCACCAGTGAATACTGAAGTCAGCAACATTTCGACCAAATTTGACATTAACCAAACATGGCACCCTGCTCAGGCTGTAAACTAAAAAGCTTCCATATTGGAAATGAGAAAAGGAGGTGCCCTACCCAAGGGAACATGAAATATTCTGAAACAAGTGTGAAACAAAGGCTCTTTGGCTTTTTGCCTACAGCAAGAACAGGCTAAGGTGTATGTGTGAATGAGGGGAGAGGGGAGATGCTACTTTGCATTTACCAATTACAAAATACATGCATCAGCCCACAGGGAGAAAGCCAAGGCATGAAGACAAATTCCACCTGCTGCTGTCTCATTTCCTTGACCAAATTAGCTGTTTACGTTTATGTTTATTTTCCACCATTGCGTAGTTCAGTGCTTATGAGCAGCTGGAGAATGAAGGCAAATGTGTCTCTTGTTACAAGATCTTTTCCGTGTGGGCAGGCCTGATCCTACATCTAATCTACCCCGATGCTGTACTACAGTATTTCCCCACACCTGCATGCTGACTCCTACCCAGCTGATGGTCATGAAAGGCAGGTCCCACATCCAGCTTCATTCTTGCAGTTGTCTAAATGTTTGGTGAGACCTCGTCTCTACAATAAATCAAAAAATTAACCAGGCATGGTGGTGCATGCCTGTAGTTCCAGCTATTGCTCCTGATTGTGCATCATTCTGATTTCATCCAGCTCCCCATTCTTTACTTTGCTTCCCATCAGCCAACCTGAAGGCAGCCACTGGAATTTAATGGCAGCATTTGCATGCTCCCGAAAGATAGCAGATCAGAATCACTCTTTGATCTTTTACATACATGGACAGTCAGATGGTTACTTCCTCCTCTCTCCACCTAACTCTGGTCCTCAGGGCCTCCCCTGCAACTCTGACCTGTGGAGTCCCAGTTCTTGTGGAGCTGGTGGTGGGCGGACAGTGGCAGGGGGAGCATATCATTGCTTTATTGTAAGGCAGCTTGCTACCTTATTAAGGAGCCTCAAGCCATGGGATAAAGCAGAAAGATTGCCCTCCTTGTGAGACTGTCAGAGAAAATAAGGGGGACACGAATGAATAACGACAAAAAGAAAGAAGAAAAACAGAGGCAGTAAGGAACACTCTTACTGCTCATTCTCGGCGGCCAAAAGCTGTGATGTTTCCTCCTATGTAGAGAACTCGACTGCCATTCTTACGAGATACTTTAAGCGGGGTGTGGTGCCTCATGCCTGTAATCCCAGCACTTTGGAAGACAGAGGCATGAGGATTGCCTGAGCCCAGCTGAGACCAGCCTGGGCAATTTGGTGAGACTTCGTCTCTACAATAAATCAAAAAATTGACCAGGCATGGTGGTGCATTTCTGTAGTGCCAGTTACTTGGAAGGTTGAGACAGAAGGATTACCTGAGCCCTGCAGGCTGAGGCTGTGGTGGCCATGAGCGTGCCACTGTACTCTAACCTGGGCAACAGAGTGACTCCTACTTTAAAAAATAAAATATAAAATAAAATTAAAGAGATACTTTAAAAATTATCTGCCTTTGATGAGATAATATTGACATTATCAATATCCATATTATTTCAAAAGAATATTCCGGGGCAACCCCTGTGGATCCCCTCCCACTATAGGAGCTTTTCTATCCTCTCAATAAATCCTACTTTCTTAAAAAAAATAAAAAATAAAAAAATAATATTCCAAATTCGGTCATTGCCAGGTTCACAACAAATAAAGCCATTAGAAGAACCTAGATGTGGGGACCAAAGGAAGGCCCAAACTTTACCTGTACAATGACCATTTGTGTACCTAACCCTGGATTGTACCCCATATCTTTAAAATAAAAATTTTTTAATTTAAAAATTAAAAAATAAAGTTGCCTCCAGAAAAGAAACGAAGTAACATGCTCCTGAATTTTGCTTTGGGAGGTGGAAAATCTTCAAGAGTAACTCTCACTCAGTTAAAGAAACCATGCCAGAGGATGGGTTTTGGAAAGCCTGACAGAAGAGGTGATTCTAAGGATGAGAGAGCACAGGTGCTTGGGCTTAGAACTGGGCATGGCTCGTGGCTGGAGAGAGGACGTGGTAGGGGAAAGCAGGTAACGGGAAAGAAGGAGGAATGGCAACAGCTACTGCTCATGAAGACTCTAAGGTGTGGAAAAGATGGATGAGGTGCCAGGCCCGGCTTATGCCACATTCCCGCCCTGGCATCCCTCAGCTGTGGCCTCCAGCTGCTGAGACTCTGGAGGAAGTTTGCCCAACACCAAGCACATCTTGTTGGCCTCAAGGAGAGGTGTTGATCTTTGCTGGAGGGAGGCTCACCTCGGCCTTTGGGTTGGCAGTCTTCACGCTTGGCTCCCCTTCAGCAGGTGCCCCTGGAATCTGATGGAATGTGTGGATATAACCAAAACTTCCTTCCTCACACCTCATGCCTGGTGACCCCTGCCTCTTGCCCACTGCTTTGTTTCAGTCACTGTGGTGTGAGAGCCACGGGGACCTCTCGGGTGCTCACGCACATGCGTAGTTCACGCTGGTTCTGTGCATGCAGGAAAGTTGGCTACCGGGCCCTTAGCTTGCCCCTGCTGCTGTGTGCCCAGTATGCTGTGGCCTATGCTGAGGAGGTAGCTACTAACATGGCTTTGGGTTTCCACAGTGGCTGTGAGAGGCCCAGGTTATACAACCCAGAGGCGCAGAGGGCTTGCAGGGAAAGCTTTGACCGTGGGAGATGGGGATTGATGGATAAATTCTCCTTTCCTCCTCCCTCTAGATGGACTGTTCTGAGACACAGCAATTCATCTAGTCTCTCTAAAGATGGCCTGAAATACAGAGCCATCAACGGTACTGTCACAAAGTTGTGGTCAGCTTGGGAGTGCCCCTTTTGTATCTGCTTTTCCTCCTATCTTCTACATTGGCTCCTTCTTTTTATTTTCTTCACTGTTTCTTGAGGATGGCACTTCCCATCCAAGTGATGGCACATGAAATTTTGCCACAGGCTTTATTTCTAGGCTAACAGTGAGTTAAGAAAAGTGACATCCCATAGGCTGTACCACTTGTGACAAAGCTGGTCTCTGAACCCAAGCCTACTCAACTCTGATGTGCAGGTAAACAGAGACCCCGGGTAGTCATACAGACAAAGGAAAGAGTGAGACTTTAAGAAAAACAAGGATCGGCCTGTCTGAGTTCCTAAAGCAAAAATGAGAACAGAGACAGGGGACAAGGACCATGCTCTGCAATTCAGGCTGTGTGCATCCTGAGGAAAACCAAAGCCACCAGGCTTCCTGACCTCCATCTTTCCATCACAAGCTGTCTTGCAATTATGTCTGTGGTCTGGATTATCCGAGGAGAAGAAGTTGCCTAATCAAGATAACAGAATTTGTTTCTTCTGTTTTGAGTGCCCTGGAGTGTACTACTGTTTCTAAAATGGGCACAAAATCTTATTGGCTACTTCACAAAAGACTGTTGACACCATCTCTTTGATACTAAGAGGAAGACTGCAATTTAACAATCTTGACACTGAAGGCCAGTTGCCACAATTCTTGCATTTCTTATTACCTTTGTTGTCTTCTCCCTCTCCGTTGATTCTTCCCTAACATTTAAGTTCAAAAGATCTCTACTTGAGGAATAACAATAGAGCAATCTTCTGGAAAAGTTTATCATCTTTAGTAAAGAAATATCACTTTTAAGATTTGTGTATCTACTTTGTACTGTCTTTGGGAACTTTCTGTTTTCACTTTGAAAACTGACATTCCAGTAATGAAAAAAAGATCTCCAACATACACTTGCCAACTCTACCTCACAGATCTAGAAATAACTTTCTCCACTTGTGAGGAAGATGGGCCACACATTACCAAATAAATCTGCTCTGATTTCTCTTCTAACAAATTATGCATCATCTCCCTGGAGCACTATTAAACAGATGATACAGTAATTCCCTTGGACTCTCATAATCCTCCTATCTCACCCCCTGGAACTCACATTCTAGTCTCTACAACATGTCTGGATTCAGACAGCATCACTGTTGTCTCATTAATCCTTTGCCTGCACCCCTCCCCCTCTCCATTCTATCAAGAACAATTCACTAACCATGATCCCAGAGGAGACTTCTTGTCTACCTAAAAACACTGTGACCATCAGAGGAAACTAAACATAGTTTAACTACCCCTTCTAGAATCCTTAGCAGTATTCCAGAAATAACTAGAAATCAATGATAAGCCTAGTACTGAAATCTTTCTTTTCCTGTAAATGTACCCAAATGAATAACCTTAACAATAAAAAAAAAAAATCTTGAGCTGAATCCATTTGGAATTTCCAGCTTAATGCAGACTGAGTTCCACACCATCAGATCTTCAAGGAAGTATCAGGAGAGCTTGGGGTGGCCTATTAGTCAAACTAGTTAAATGAAGGACTCAGAATCATCACTTGAATAAATCTCTCTCTCTCTCTCCTTCTCTTTCATAGTTTCTATCTGCCATTACTATTGCTGCATAATTTCATATGGTTGAAATAGAGATTAAGGGAAGCTTTGAATAAAATGCCACTTGTCAAAGTCCTTGAGGCTGACCAAGAGGTGTGCATGGAAGTGGAGAGCACTGTTCTACTCTGTGCCTTGATTATGAGAGTAGCCATGAGTACTTCATTGACTGAAAATACATCTGTGGGAGTCATGGCATTTTTAGGTTTCTGAAGTCACATCTAGAACTCTCTCTCTCTGCCAAACCACCAGCAGCAGAGAAGTCTCCAGGCCACCGGCCTTTGTAAGATCAATTCCCACATAATCGGGGCAACGCTGCTTGCAGAGGTTTACTTGTCCATTAATGAACTCTGTCTTCTCATAAAATAATCACTAACACTCAAGCTGATAGAATCAAACGAATTTTAGACTACAAAACTAAATAAATAAAACTTTCACCTGCTTTTTAAAAATTGTGATTTAAGTGTTTTCTTTTGTTTACTTTGGTCTGTTTTGTTTTGCTTACTTTGACTTCAGTGGCGCCTTGGCATCCATTCCAGTCATTCCAACATGACCAAGTGATTCACATGCCATCCAAACAGTACAGACCAAAGTACTTTCAGGGAAATCCAAGAAGGAGAGATTATCCATGGGGTCACTTTTTGGTTTGAAGGACAGCACCACTTTGCTCCTATTATGAGTCCAGCTTTTATACTATGGTCATTACAGAAGCTGAGAAGGAACAAAGAAAGGATGCGTAGTAGTCTTAATGGTAATACTCAGGGTTGGAAAAATAATCTATATTTGTTGAGATTTTAGGTTGAAGATGTAGCAGAACTATGTACATTCCAAGAGTCAAGGAAGCCTGTTCTCCTGGAGAGAATTCTGTCCAATGCAGGATCAAAGAGAAAAGTCATGCCTGCAAAACCCGGCCATCACCACAGGTGATAAAAAGGGAGGAATCTAGTGACCTTCCTATGATTCCTTTCCCTCAAGTCTGTGTTTAGGGAAACACTAACAAGTTTAAAAGATAGGACAAAGTGAAAAAAGAGGGCTTATTGGAAATAATGACCACTCATTCCTAGAGAACTCTCACAACTCTATCTCCTTATGGTTTTTCTGAGTTCTGACATTTTTTCTACACTCAGATGGCTTCCTTTTTTTTTTTTTTTTTTTTAATTTTTCGGAATTTAACAGGAATATTGGCAAGGAAGAATGCATACAGAAAGGAGAACAAAGGAAACATTTTTTGAAAAATATTACAAGGGTGAAAGATCTGGTAAGAGTGTCATATAAGGAATCAGTGAGCTTACAGAAGAAATTTAGCCGACAGAGACTGTCTAGGAAAGAATGAGGATAGTGTGTATGGAAGACAAAGAAGGCTTATCTGCATAACCCTTCAAAACAGAACTAAGCCTAAGATTCAGCATAATAGGAAGAAGATTTTATTATATTTTAAGGAAAAACAATAGAGTGGTTTTCTATTAGAACATGCTGCATAAATAAGGAGTGAGCTCTTCAACATCAGAAATATTTCAAAAACAAGGTTAGATGATTCCTTGTCAGGGATATTGCTCAGGGAATGTCTGCTTGGAATGATAATTGAACAATATTTCCAACTAAAAGTTTCTGTGATTCTCTAGGAACCAATAAGCATTGGCAATTACGATTAAAGTTTTTCAAAATAAAAAAAGATGGAACCGAATCACCAAATTTACACAAAACTGCCTTTGAAGTCAAATCATAGGTTTATCTGTTCACTAATCAAGTAATTCTTTGAGGCCAGCATGGTGGCCCATGCCTGTAGTCTCAGCACTTTGTGAAGCTTGAGGCCAGGAATTTAAGACCACCCTGGGCAACACAGTGAAACCTCTTCTCTACAAAAAATTTTTAAAAATTACCCGGGTGTGATGGTGCACACTTGTAGTCCCAGCTACTCAGAATGCTAAGGTGGAAAGATCACCTGAGTCTAGGAATTCGAGAATGCAGAGAGCCATGATCATCGTGATCACTCCAGTCTGGACAATAGAGTGAGACCCTGACTCAAAATAATAAGAATAAGAATAATATAATTCTTTGAGCATCAAGAATATGCCTGTGCATTTTAGGCACTGCAGTACAGTGATGGACAAGACAGATGAGGACACTCTCCTTGTGGCACCTGCATTCCTACACAATACCACACAATAAGCACTTTTACAAACATACGTAAGGTGAACTCAGACAGTGATACATTCCATGAAGAAAATAACATAAAGGAATAGGATAGACAGTGGAAGAGGTAGGTGTTTTAGCCAGAGTGAGAAGGGACGTCCACACCTGGGAAAATACCTTTTGAGCTTAAGACCTAAATAAGTAGAAAAAGTTGGCCACATCAAGATCTGGGAGAAGAAAGGTTCAGGTAGGTAAAAAGCAAGTGGAAAGAATTATGAGAGAGAAGAGATCTTAATCCAGAAGTCAAGTGAGGTGGCGTCAGACAGAAAGACAAGATCCAGGTCATGCAGTACCGTGAAGACCAGAGTGAGACTATTCCTATTGCAGGGGAAAGCTCCCAGCAGGTGATAGCAGAGGAATGATGTGGTCTGATTTACTTTGTGAAATTACTCTGTCTCGGTGCCCCATATACATGTAAACAACAAAAAACTGTACCTGTACCCATTAAGTACATGAAAATTTTTTTTAAAACTTAAATTAAAAAATTTTTAAATATATTAAAATTACTCTGGCTATGGTGTAGAACTTGGCTGCCAGGAGTCAAGTGCAGAAGCAGGAGAGCTAGTGAGGAATCTCTCACAGAGCTCCAGGTGGCAGCCACGAGGGCTCAGGAGGTAGCATAATTAAAACAGCATGCTGCCTGTTCTTTAGACACCTACATGTGCCACCAGCCTGAATACTGTTCAAAATACAAATGACTGAACTGGCAGTGTATGTGCATGTATATGGCTATATGCATATGCTTTTGTACCTCCTGAAAAGTATACATACAATATTTTTAAAACTGAGAACGAGTTAACTAGAAAGCAATCGTTGACACCCAAGTATAGATAAAATTGAAAGAGAATTTACCAACAATAAAAAAACACAAGAAAATATGCAAGTTTTCATTTTATTTGCCTCAGAAATACTCTCCCAATTGACTTCCCAAAGGAAGGCAAAATACCCATTGTATTAGTTATGTAATTAGATTTAAGTGATAATGAAATTGACATTTATGGCACCTGCTGGGATATACTTCCTTCTCCAGCTGTGAGAAGACAACACAGGAACAAGCCACAGCCTAAATCTGGTGGCCTTCTCATGGCCTGCTACTGAGCCACAAAGAACAATTACCATAACCTGGAGAGAAATAAAAAGCTAGTTTACAAGTGTTCATTCTCATTTTTGTATTTCACTTTGGGGGGAAATATTCAGTTGTTTGGAAACTGCAGGAACTATGACCCATTCAAACCAGGATTTCAACATTGGTTTTATGTGCAGATGGATAAACCATCAATCACTTGACTGTAGGTGGAAAATCTTTGCTTAAGTCATCAACACTCCCAAGTGTAATTCTACCTGTGTCAAGCGGGGGGATTTCTGTTTTTCTACTGTGATTCGATATTGAGAAATAACATGAGCAAATAAGCTGTATAACAGCACTAGAAAACCCTATCATTTCTAACAACAACAACCAAAAAAACCCCACTGAACTCCATGAGCTGGACTCTGGCTCATAGTCAGTGTGTGTGATAACCAGGTAACATGGCAAAATTCAGATCAAGCAGAGAGAGCAGAACAAGGGAGCAAAGCAGGTCAAACAAACAAAGAGAAGAGGGGTCGGGGGGAAATGAAACCAACACGATCAAGAAACTGGCCAGCTCCCATATTTTCAAAATTTTTCCTTGATTATATTGTGGCAATTCATTTATATTTGACAGCTAACTCAGGAGAGTTAAGTCATTCCTAAAGGCTCCATTCTCAAGCAGATCACACCCAGAGTGGTCCTGACCCCTGTGTTAAAAATACGGTTACTCCCATTTCCATTGTTAAAAGTTTAGGGAGGGCTGTTATCAATTAATGGCTATTGTATGGTTTAGTCTTGGGAGCTATTGAAAATGCCGTGTCCTTTCTTCTCTTTCTTCCCATCCTTGTGGCACCAAAGCCTCTGTGTGGCTCCACCCACTCTTTTCCAGTTCACATCTGCTATGGTTTGGCTTGTTCTCTCCAAATGTCATGTTGAAGTTTTGATCCTCCTGTTGGAGGTGGGGCCTGGTGAGAGATGTTTTGGGTCATGGGGGCAGATCCTTCATGAATGGCTTGGTGCTCCCCTCCTTGGAGTGCTGAATGAGCTCTCACACTATTAGTTCCCTCAAGAGCTGGTTGTTTAAAAAAGCCTCTCACCCTCCCCCCCAATTGCTTCCTCTCTCACAATGGAATCTCTGCACACGCTGGTTCTCCTTCCCCTTCCACCATGAGTGGAAGCAGTCTAAGCTCTCACCAGAAGCAGATGCTGATTCCATACTTCTTGTCCAGCCTGCAGAACCATGAGCCAAACAGGTCCCTTGTCTTTACCAATTACTCAGCCTCAGCTACGCTATTCCTCTGTAGAACACTAAACAGACTAAGAGGACACTTCTCACCTTCTTCCCCAAAACATTTGGGCATTCCACTCAGCAGTAAGAATGGTAGTTGTAACCATGTGAGTGGGGAGCTCTTTCCCTTAGAGACATTCAACTTTGTGAAGGCTAATTCCAGTGTTTGGGAAAGATTTGTCATTGGCGCAAACATCTGTGTATATATACACATGCCTTTGTGTATGCATACACAGACATGTCTAATACTTATATTCTAAAAAAGAATTTGGATGGAATAGCCACAAATTGATGATAGCAATCAAAATATTTATCACATAAGCTGTGATTACAATTCAACTCAGTTATGAGCAATAATCCTAAGCTAGCAATACAGTATAGTGGTGACAGGCAGTTTTTAGATCCAGACTACCTGGATTCAGACCTTGCCTCACTACTACTAATTTGCTGCGTGAACATGTGTGTGTGAGTTCAACCCTCTATGCCTCAGTTTCCTCATTTGGGGTGATAATATTGCTTGCTCATAATTTTTTTATAAGATGAAATGAGCTAGTATATGAAAAGTACTGAAGATAGTTCATATACATAGTGGTTGCTATGTAAGTGTTTGCTATCATCATCATCACCATCGTTGTATCATTGTCCTCTTCATTTGGAAAGAGACAACTTTCCAAAATCAAGAAACAAGATATAAAATATTTTTCCAGTGTTAGTTATCATAAGAGTGAAATACTCATTTTCGAAGATTTCTCTTCATTCAATTTAAGTAACATTTATTCCATCACTGTTTTCTGAGTGCTCACTATGTGCTAAGCACTGTTTGTGTACTAGGTGCTAGGGACCCTCATAAGTAAGACAGACAAGATCGCTGGCCCTCCTGTAGTTTACATTCTGGTGGGCTGGGTACTATATGTGGTTCATCTGTGCCATGAACCATTTCAAAGAAGTTTGAAAGAAGAGTCCATTTTAAGAAATAACTCCCCACACAGTTTTCTGTATCCACAGGCAAGAAATCAATGTGTTAATGTCTTAATGTCCTTAATAAGAACTGTATCTTGATCACATCATTTCTATGTAAATATATTGCTTCTGTTTTATGAGCTACCAAAGACTTTATACTATTTTCCTCACATTTGTCTGCTTTCTTTACAACATGCCTTTTCAGAAGGAGAGCGCACACAGTGTGTTTCCCTTAACACAAAACAGTAACACAGTTAATGATGAAAGAAAAAAATGCAAACAGTATGTATGAATCCTGAAATAGATAATAAAAAAAATCATCAGCAAGTTATTTACAGACACAAAACAAGCTCATTATAGTTTCACTTTCATTGGGAAATCTCAACTCAAACTATCCATAGAAAGGTTGGCCTCTAGAAAAAAGATCCAGCACCATTATGATGCCTGTGTTTGAAAAATCATAATATTGACTCTCAGAATAAGTGTAGGACACCTAACTGAAGTGCAATGGTCTGGGTCCTAATTCTGTGCAACCTATAGGCAAGTAAGCAAACCTCACAGGACCTTAGTGTCTTCTTCTGCAAAATGAGACAAGAGTTCCTGCCTTGATTATCTCAGAGGAAAGAATCAAATGAGATAGCGTTATAGAAAATAGAACATGAAACCATAAGTAACAACTTGATGCCAGGGCATGGACCATGTAGTGATGGTGGTGATGGCCTTCAAGAGGACCATATCAGTTAGAGTTCAACCTGAGAAGCAGAATGGGTAGATATTTGATGCAGGGAATTGGCTTTGTGGGAGCCTCTGTAAGACTGCTGTCTCCAAGTCTGATGCTGGAGTTGGATGTCCATAGGATAGGCAGTCAGGAAGAGCAGTTGGATGTCAAGGATATCAAGGGCTGGCTAGATGTCATAGGCACAATATGGATTGATCTTCATGATAGACAGAAATCAAGGCCCTTTGCCACAGAACTAAATATAAACCTCTCCCAGGAGTTGGAGAAAAGGAAGCAGAATTTAAGGAAAACCACAAGTAGAGCAGATCAGGAACAATGTGTAAGCTACAAGATGGTGGCTGCTTCCCTTCTGTCCTCCAACTCTCCCAGGAATTTTTTTTTTGTGTGTGGCTCCTCTGTCACCAGAAACATATAAAAAAGTGAATTCTGAGACCTGCAGTTCAGCCTAGCCAAGTCGATACACTACAAAGCCATCACAAAGCCCTTTATTAAGACTGAGAAATTGACATGGCGATGTTCACATTCTTACCCAGACAGATGTTACTAAAGTCCTAAGACACTAGTGCATGTCTGCCTTGCAGTGACTGAGAGCAAAAACTTGAGAGTCTTCCGGACAAAAGTCTAAATCCAAGGTTTAATCACTTTTTTGTTTGGGGCATCGAGCAAACAAATTATATAATTCTCTGTGCCTCAGTTTTCTCATCTCTAAGATTGGGATTATAATGCTTGTCTTATCAGTCAGGTCAAAGATTAGAGAGATGATGCAAGTATCATCTAGTGCCTATTACGTAGTTAGTGCTCAGCTGAGGGATAACTGTTTTTTATTACAACGGTCACCTGCCATCAACTCTTAGAGCTAACCACATTAGAGTCCAATGTCTGAAGAGATTCCCAGAGATCTTTTTTCCCCATTCAGCCGTAAGTGTATACTTCAGTGGAAAGCAAAAAAAAAAGGGAGGGGGGTAGGCAAATAAGAATGGAACCAGCCGGGCTCGGTGGCTCAACCTGTCATCCCAGCACTTTGGGAGGCCGAGGCAAGTGGATGGCCTGTGCCCACGGGTTCGAGACCCGCCTGGGCAACTTGGCGAGACCTTGTCTCTACAATAAATCAAAAATTAGCTGGGCGTGGTAGCGCGCACCTGTAGTTCTGGCTACTTGGAAGGCTGAGGCGGAAGGATTGCTGGAGCCCAGAGGTTCCAGGCTGCGGTTGCCCAGAGTGTGCCACTGCACTCCAGTCTGGGTGACAGAATAAGACTCCAACTCAAAAAAAAAAAATGGAACTAATTTGTACATCAAATCATAGAATCATAGAGACAGAATGTTTTCATATTTTCCCAGCTGCCATAGATATTTGCTGAAAGAACATTGGTATTATGAAGCATTATGCTTCCAAGTTGACTCGTATTGTGGGTTCATCAGAAAAAACATTTAATAGGCAAGAAAGCTTATGTTAGACAATAATATGAAGAAATAGAGTTATGAGTGTGGATTCTGGGGACTGACTGCCTGGGTTCAATTCTCGTCTCTACCATTTATTGAGTTGAGGCAAGTTTTGTAAGCTCTCCATCTCAATTTCTACATCTGCAAAATGGGAATAATATTAGCATATGTGTCATAGAGTCACTGTGAAGACTTATGAGTTAAAATATGTAAAATGTTTTGAGTAGTAAGCACAGTAATCGTCAGGAAGGCACTTGCTATTGCCATCGACGTCATCATCCACAGATATCTCATCTTCTTTAGGCCAGGACTCAGCTCCTATAAATTCAGATCCATTCAGATCCAGCAAGAAGCAGAAAAGCAAGCAACGAAAAGTTGATTTTCCCCCAAGGACCAATATTTACCTTTCTAATTTCTGCGTTCTTACTTACTGTGATCTACCTGCTCTTTTATGCTGAGGCAGCTTCCTCTGGACTCAGCTGTCTGGACCTGGGGAATCCATCAGTTCTTCATACTTACCTGGATTTCAGGACTTCCTTCCTGGTATTTGTGGTCAGTTTCCATTCACACTCTGGAGTAACAGTCCACTAGAAAGGATTTCCGTGGCACCCCTGTGCCTAAAAAGAATTGGTGAAATCGTTTTCCATTACTCATTTTAACTAATCAAAATAATGAACTGCCATTGCCAGACCATCGCTGCCATTGCCTTGCGGAGCTATGGTGTGGCCATGTGCTCTTTGAGCTATGGCCAGATCATGTTTTCTTAAGCTTTGACCTCTTTAGGGAGGTGAACCTCCTACTTTAGGGAGGTGAACCTCCTCTTTCTTTCTCTCTCTCTAATTTATTTTCTAAATAAACTAATCTCTTAAAATGGACTATTTCATAGTCTCTATCTTAAAAAGCATGCAATTCTTAAGTTCTTTGTTCACCCACTGGAATAGAACACATTCTTACAAAGTAGGCCTTGCTGCTGTAGAAAGAAAGGTCATGGCTTTTCTCAAATGTTTGCTTTTTCACACTTGCACCTGCACTTCCCCATCATAATATAGCTTAATGGAATTTAGAGATGTGTCTAGTTCAGAACACAGGAGCTTAAGGAAAGATTGTGGTTTTTAGGAGAGATTCCTATAAACGATTTTGCAAATTTGAACATATAACCCATCCAAAGTGCTAGCATACTTCACTTCAAGCAGCCAATTTTGCAGGCAAAGCTGTGGTTTTCTTGTTACTTCTGTGAGCTGTGGCTGCCATTTCCTCATGGCCCAACCCTCAGCAATGCACAAACCAGGGATGTATTTCTCATTTGTGCATAAAAGTGGTTTCCTTGAATTATGAGCCCCAAAGTTCTGAAACACTTACAGTCTGGGTGGGCCACGCAGGTATAAGTGCATAAAAATCTGTTCTTAGCATGACTCAAGGAGTGAACGTATTCACTTCAAACAACTTGTCTTTCTGGGAGCATGCTAACAGCACTCCATCAGGGAGAGGGATATTTGTGGTCATGATGTACTATAGCCATGGTACAAGCAGACACACACCAAGAGAAATTAGAACACCAAAGAGAAAAAGAGTCTAGTTCCTTACAGGAAAGGATCCTTCAGCTCACCTCCCTCCCCACACACACTTCACCCTCCACTGACTAAAACATTCTAGCTCTTTGGAAAACAACAGCAAAGCCAAAAGGGAGGTCGGGTCTGTGAACCCAACCATAAGCCCAGCATTATTAACAGACATCAAAAAAAATCTAGATTTATATATATATATATAT